>NC_072772.1:25042528-25277528 GCF_022539595.1 Amphiprion ocellaris | reverse complement strand
AGGTATTCAAACATGCCTACACAGGTCTCAGCCTTTGTTCGAGTTCATTTTTTGATATTGTTGTCTTGGTATGTTGTGATCCTCCAGATTTGAAGAAATCCCTGGAAGTGTGGGCTTTAGTTCATGGTTGCAATGCTAGAGAAGATAACTAAATAGTGGGGGGAGGCCTGGATGAATCTATGGAATGGGAAAACAACAACCTTTATGTTTGTCCGATTGCTCCTCCAGCACTTGCAGACGCCATTCCGGAGAAATCACAACCTGCAGTAGGCTACCTGTGACGGCTGCAGTACTTTCAGAGCCTCCATAATCATAGAAAATAAGTAGTGTCATGTCAGAAGTTTGGTTTTAACATCGTACCAGAGTTTTCCAACTCCATGGAATTTACGGCTATGACCGGAGGCATTAAGTGTGTGGGTTGTCTGTAGGGCTGGACCCGAATATCCGAATATTCGGTCATGATGATGGTATCCGAATATTTATTTTGAGATCCGAATATTCAAAGCTTACTTGCAGCAGCTCTATTTCCTTCTTCGACAGCCAGATGGATTGCCTTTAACTTAAAAGCTGCATCATATGCATTTCTTTGTGTGTTTTCTATGATAAGGGTGTGTGCATGAAGCATACAATGACTGATCTGAAGAATTTAGTTTGAGTGCATTTGATTTAATTCAAACTGTTTCATTGGTCTATTGTGACCTGGTTGGTAATTTCATTGGTCTGATGTGACAAGGCTAAATGTATTGACGGCATGAAGCTCATTAGCCCGTAAAAATCTATAAACTAGCCGCATCATTGTTTAAGCCGCAAGGTTCAAAACGTGTGAGAAAAGTAGCGGCTTATAGTCTGGAAATTATGGTATTGTATGTACTCTGTGTGCAGGTCGCAGTAAAAAGCGTGAGGAGGACAAAGGCCCCAGCTCTGTGGTGGGTTTGTTGCCAGCCGGCGGGGTGATGAGCAGCCAGTCTCAGTGCAGTGCGGAGCCATATTGCAGCTGTAAGGCCAGCAGCTCCAGCCTGATTGGTGGCAGTGGGGCGGGCTGGGAGGGCACGGCCCTGCTCCACCATGGCAGTTACATCAAACTGGGCTGCCTCCAGTTTGTCTTTAGCATCACCGAGTTTGCCAGTAAGCAGCCCAAAGAGGAGCAGACCGCTATGCCTGCTGCCAGTTGCACAAGCACCACCAGCAGCAGCAGCAGCACAGCCAGCACCACCCTCATCACTACCACCACCTCTACACCACCATCCACCAACACTGCCGCAGTGAGCAGCCCTTCCAGCCAGGACGAGGCTGACGCTGAGACTGTCCCTCCCCACCAAGTGCCCGTACTGCGCTCGAACTCTGTTCCATAGCCTGCACAGGAAGCTCCGCCCTCCCTCCTTTTGTTTTGCACCTTTCGAGTCACAATGAAGGGAAAGCTACACAGCTGGTTGGTCAACAGGGAAAAGTTTATTTTTTTCATTTTTAATGGTTTATATCTTTGCATGAGCTTGAGGTATTATTGACAATCTCTTCTGTTTGTGAATGACTGACGGTAACCTTCTATTCACTTCAGACCGTTAAGACTTTGAGCGAACATTATTTACCTGCGCTCAGTTATTTTTGCCAGTATATTAGTTATGTATGGTGTAACCTTACTTTGTCAGCCCATTTAGCACAAATTGTTTATTTTGTAGTATTGAATTCCATACATTCTACTTTATTTTGCTGCTTTTGCACCACAGGTAGCTATATATGTATGAACACATACATGCTTATACACTATATGTATATATAATGTAAATATATATAATTCAATGCCTCTCAATTGGAGAAACATTGGATTTCATGTAGATTTACCATTTTTTGGTTTTTAACTGTACAGTTCATGAATTTGTGATACTGTGTAGAGTACCAGAAGTTTTGTGATAAAACTTGTTCTTAGTCTGTACTTTCCACCGTAGTCCATCTGTAAATACTGTATTGTTTTAGCACTCATTTTAACATCTTGTGCTGCTCTGTATATAAGCACTCTGTCTGTACCTGCTTGTCTATTCAAACCTGTAAATACAGAAAGATTTTCTAAGAACAAACTCACATTTGTGTCCTCTGTAATTTTCAGTCTTCTGTGGGTCCACCTGAGATTTTGTAGGTTGGTTTTTCACGTTCTGCCATAAGTCACAGTACTGATAAAGGTTAGAACTGGGCAATCAAAGGTGGCTTTGAAAATGATTGTAATCCATTTTCTTAAAGGTGAGGTAGCATGTGGAAAAAAGAATTCAGGGAAATTAGATCTTGGATGAAGGCGATGTTGACAATGCTAGTAGACCTCTGAGTCAATGGGCAGTTTATAACAAGCGAGTACGCCCTATGTGCAATGTCACTTGAATGTCGAATTACTCAAAATTCCCTTACCTCTTAACAATAGCATCAATTTTTAGTTAAACAGTTGATTATGATTAATCAAAAACTAATTCTTTAGAAAGACTATATTGGAAATACAGGTAATAATTGGACAGTCCATGCAACAAATGTATATACACTTATCACTGAAACAATAAGTACACTTATGGTTTCTTATCTCAGTGCATGAACATAGTTCTAAAATGAGCTGTGAACACCAGAACTTTGGATCTGTGGGCCATGTCTATCTGAATGTCTGCATCACAGCACCACATGCCAGGGGCACTGATAAATCTGATGGTAATGAAACACAGTTGCAACAGCAATTGAGAAATGCAAAACAAGTCATAGAACCAGTAATCAGTGCTGTGGAGGCCACCCTCCTAAAGTTGGACATTTATGTTTTGTAAATCCTTTTTTTAAAAGATCTTGTTTATTATAAACATTTAGATCATTTTGATTTCAGATTTTCATAAACTATTAGCCACAATCATCAAAAATGCTTGAAATAATTAAATATACACATAATTAATGAAGAATATATGAAAGTTTACCTTTTTGAAAGTACAAAAAAAATAGGAAACATTTTTCTGTTTTGTGAAAACAAAAATCTTGAACATAGTAACTTCCTGTTCCTCTCACTGAAAATAGTTCCTATAACTCCTACAGTCATTTGAATAACATCCTGCATATTGCACATATTATGGGATCCATAGTTTCTATCAATACTTTCAAAATAAAGCTATATTAAGCAATATTTATTCTTGCATTACTCAGTATACTGAATCATGTACACTGACAAACACTAATCCTGGGTAGGATTCTGCTCCATGCTACATATTCCTGCTACCAATCTCCTGTTCTACCACATCCCAAAGGTGTTCTACTGAAGTCACATCTGCTGAATGAGGAGACCACTGAACTCACTGTCAGGTCATGAAACCAGAGTTTGATGTAATGCGTTATCCTGCTGAAAGCAGCCATTAGATGATGGCGCACCATGGCCATAAGGGATGCACATGGTCAGCAGCAATACAAAGACACACTATTATTACCATGGCTGATTGGTAATAATGAGCCCAAATCATTTAGTGAAACATTCTCCACACCACCAACAGCAGCAGTCTGGAAGTTAACACAAGGTAGTTTGTCTCAATGGATTGTTGATGTGAACCTAATAATTTTAGTTAAGTCCAAGTCTAAAGGCTAAAGTAAGTAAAAAGATTTGAGTTTAGATGAATTTATTTGTTTTCTTTGGTTGTTACACATCAAAGTTGTGAGTACAGAAATTTCTATCATTCCTCACTTTAACTGTGACCTTTATGTCATTTCCCACCTCGGTCCACAATGATTGGGAAGTGTTGTTCCTCCTACGGTGCCATACATGTTCTCCACCACTAGGCTACAGGGAGTGTACAGTTTCTGTAGGTATTGAATGGCAGTAAGGCAGCCAATGGAACTGTGGTGCCACCCAGTGGTGTTATCAGAAAAGACACATTGGCACACCACAGGAACAACCTTACACACTGACTTGAGTACTATGTAGTGGTGAAATACACACAGAGTCAACTGGTTTCCAAGGCTTGAACGAGTTACAAGACACAGGTCTTGAACTATGAGGTACGGATCTTATAATTATGAGATTTTAGTTGAGGTGCTTTACTGGTCATGAGTTTGGGTGGGAAGATGTCTGTATGGGAAGGGTTGAAGAACTAAAGACATGCATACAAAGGGTATGTCAGAGAGAGAGAAATTCCCACAGGGATGAGAAACTGTCCATCATACTCTGACTTTAAAAATATTAATTCCAAATATTAACTAGAAGTACTCTTATGCTTTGGTAAAATAGCTAAAGAAAAACACTGATAAGATATATTCATATTTTTAGTGATAATATTTCAACCCTGTGTTTTAACCAATGTATCAACTGCTTACATAAAAACTAACTACTGACAGGCATGTTTGCAACAGATCTATGTATAATTTCTATGTATAATTTCTCATCAGTAGTGTAGGAGCCTTTTAGTGCCGGCATTCAAAGGGGAACAGTTAATGTAAGTTCTCAATTTAGATTTTATTTTTAAGCTTCATTTTTATCCTGTCTTTGTTTTTAATCAACAATAGTGTATGGACATTTAATTACTGTTGTTGTTCCCTGTAGCTCTGCTTTAATATTGTATCTGGCACTGGGCTGAGCATGTCCCCAACAAGACCGAAAGAAAAGACAGGGAGCACACACATCTTAAGATAGAACTTAACCTTTGGCTATCTCAATTGGGCCTCCATTAAGTTAGCAAAGAGAAAAAACAGCGCAACATCAAAGTGAGAAGAAGTGAAGAATAGGCGGAACACTCAGCCTGAGTGTGGCCAGAGTTTCTGAGACAAAGATTTTCTTCCACTTGCACTTCAGACACAGCAACACTCAGAGACAAAAACTGGTTCACTAGATAAAATACAAACACAAGCTCAACAGCCTTACATGTGCAGTCCAATAGAGAGGAATTCATATAGCTATATATAGGGGAGTCTAAACAACTTCCCACCCTCCTCTTCTCCCATCCCTCCCACTCCCCCTCCATCTCCCCATCCCTCACCCCCTCTACCTCTCTACCTCTTCTGTCCCTCTCAATCCACCGGCCAGCAGGCAGATGGGTCCCCCACATAAAAAGCCGGGTTCTGCTCAAGGTTTCTTCCCTGTTAAAAGGGTGTTTTTCTTGCCACTGTCGCCTTAGGGCTTGCTCTGGTGGTTCAGACAAATGGGTTCTGTAAAGCGTCTTGAGACAATTTGACCTGTTATTGGTGCTATATAAATAAAATTGTATTGAATTGAACTATTCCACAAGGTTATGGCTCAGCACAGGAGAGCAACTCCTCAGGATAACACTCAACAGTCCACCTGTATCTGAAGGATAAAGGGCGTTCATCTGAAGACAGCAATGTCCACATTTTGGACAGAGGCATGAAGGAAGTCTTCTATGTCAAACTGGAACAGCCATTTATAGCCTTCATGTTTATCACATCTGAAGACACTCTGAAGCAGAAACCTGTGTGTAAACATTGAAGTTCAAAAGCTGCAGTCTTCATGATTTTTATGGCCTTAAAGCATTTCACAGCCTGAAACATCCACTTTTGCAACGTGGGGTGTACTGTCAATTCCCTCACACAAAATGAATTGAAGTAGCTTTTACAACAACACACTGCTTATACTGCAGTCTTGAGATCTCTCCCTGGGCAGTTGGGCACCAGCGTTAGCAGATGGAGTCATCTCTCACCCTAATTATGGATCATTAGCTATGTGATTTTAGAGGGAACATTACAGTATGTACCTTAGATTCTCCATCAGAGGTTTCATGTCTTCAAGAACCAAAGGAGAAGTCAAGTTGTTTTCTATTGTAGCTCTTAATCTGCACAGAAGCGTCGATGCATATCATTCACACAGAATAAAGAATGACCAGTGCAACAAATAAGATGGTAAAACATGCTGATACAGACCACAATGAGGCAGTGAAAGAACTGTATTTGGGTTTTGTGTATTTGCAGCTCTGTTTCAAAAATACTGCATAGGTGTTCACATGTTTTTTCTTAAGTTACAATGTTCTCTCGGACACTATGATTTTATATTTGGATTATTGTCTCCTTTATTTAGATGCTTATTAATTTCATTTTTAAGCACTAATAAATGATTTTAAACCCTTTGAATTACCCACAGTCATTTAATCAAGTATTTATTTAAAAGAAATATAGATTTGTCCAGCTTCAGGTTTTATTGCTGTCCTGCTGCTTATGCTCTCAAAATAGTTTAAAAAGATCTATCACATTCACAGAAAATAAAGGATTATGAAAAAGCTAAAATATGTTATGTGTCTAGCTTCAGCAGGTGCTGCCCTTCTGTTGGGACAAGAGTTCATTCCAGTTATTATTTTGATTGGCCACACCAATATACATTTGCTTGTGCCCATGAAGGTTAACCCTAATGTTGACTGTGTTATTGAATGTAACTTTCCTCAAAACACAGGGCAAAGTTGAAATAGATTATCCACAGTTACTTGAACAATTGTATCTGCTGTTGCTACCTCGGCTGACCTCACTGATCATGAGTCAGGTGGTTCTGGTCCTCTTCCAGTTCTTTTGTTCTGCTCTGACCTGATAACAAAGAGAGCACTCAAAGTCACACCCATGCAGGAAAGGGGTGTGTTTATTTGAATGTGTGAGTCTAAAAGCTCATATTGCTCGGACTTCCTCTGTGCAACCAGTCTGCTGTGAGGCTCTGAAGCAGGAACAATGTCTACCTGTTGTCTGCTGGCCGTTGCTGTCGTTGTAGGAGTTGCCTACATTTTCCGTCATATTGTAGTGAAGGGAAAGAGATGCACAAGCGAAGCAAAGCTGCATGGGAAAACTGTGATTGTGACTGGTAAAGTAAACATTCTGGTTTGTAGTGATTGTGTTTCACCATGTCGGTTTTGGTACAGATCCAGTATCAGAATCTTGGTAGAATAAAAAGAGTTACTGTTTGCCTCTAGGCAGCAACACAGGCATTGGGAAGACCACAGCTATAGATTTGGCTAAAAGAGGAGCCAGGGTGATTCTGGCCTGTCGCAGTAGGCAGAGAGGAGAGGCTGCTCTTGCGGAAGTCAAGAGGGTGAGTAAAGATTTAATCTATTGTTTCTTCACTGATTAATAGAATGTTATTTGTCATGAATGACCTTCTGATGTCATGCAGCAGCTTCTAATTACTCAAAATGCTATGCAGACAGTATTGTATAAAAGAAGCACTGCATATATGTCATTTGCACCTTGGCAAAAATGTACCTATATGAGGCTAAAGCAGGACACAGACAGATGGTCACTGTATCTGCATCACTTTTGTTTTTAGTAACAATTTCTGTGCACAACATCTTCCACAGGAAAGCAATAGCAATCGAGTTGTGTTCATGCAACTGGATCTGGGAAGTCTCAAGTCCGTTCGCAGCTTTGCTGATACCTTTCTGAAGTCTGAACCCAGATTGGACATCCTCATCAACAATGCAGGTTCATAATGTCATGAACATTAAAAAACTTTTTTTTTTTTTTTTTTTTTAGAGAATTTTGTCCATTATATCTGTATTGACTGCTCATTTTAGTTTAATTTTAGTAGACATTTTAAAGTTAAATGCAAAATTTAAATGCTACACTCAATGTACACACTCGTCTTGCTGATATTCCTCATGTGGTTTGATAAAGAGAGTAAAGCATGCAATAGTGGTGTCACAGTATTTGAAAAATGTCCCATATAGTTACTGAATTACTTGGTATGCCATATGATGCAGTTGTAAGTGCCTTCTAATTACTTTGGTATACAACTCAGTACAAAGAAACAAATGTAAACAGTGAAATTATTACAGAAACAGTCCATTGCAGACACCCTTCATATTAATGTAGCATGATCAGTTAATAGCTATGGTGTTAATCATTTGGGAGCTTCGGGATTGCACAGAAGTGCAAAAGATTTGCAAGTTTTCGTGAATCAAGACTAAGATGATATCTTGTGACACTAGCTTGTCTGTGAATCTAAGAAGTGGTTATTCTCTCGGTTAGAGTTTTAAAACCTTGCATGTTTTGATGTTGACATGCCAACAAACAAGAGGGATCTTTCTCCATGTTTTGCTCCAGGTATTTACATGCAGGGTCGAACAGAGGATGGACTGGGGATGATGTTTGGGGTCAACCACATTGGCCACTTCCTGCTAACCAACCTGCTGCTGGAGCGACTGAAGCAGTGTGGACCAAGCAGGGTGGTTAATGTGTCCTCATTGGGACATAACTTTGGAAAAATAGATTTTGACTCCTTGAACACCCACAAAGCTCTGGGGCTGGGGACCTCATTTTGGGAAGTCTTTCAGACCTACTGTGATAGTAAGCTGTGCAATGTCCTCTTCACCCATGAGCTGGCCAAGATACTCCAGGGATCCAAGGTGACCTGCTACTCCCTCCATCCAGGTCAGTAGTAAGAGTATACCTCTATTCTACTCATGTGCACATATACAGGTATTGCCACTACAAGAACTTCTTGACCTTTTTGGTTAGTGTTAGATTTTACATGAACTTGCATTTGATATCCCAAGTTCTGCTTTTGTTTCCACTGTTCTTTTTAGAGACATAGCCCTCAAACAAAATTTCGGCCACATTTAGCAAATTAAGTCCTGTTGTCTGTGATTGGTCAAACAACTGCTGCTTATAATTGATCAAACAGATAACAGAAACAGTAATAATACCTCAGCTTGCAGCAAACAGCATTGAATTCTATGTTTACACTGACGGGCTCTTTAGACTTTGTTCCCTTGTTGCCTTTTTATCAAGGTACATTGGTCCTTCTCAGTTTGTACATTACAAAGCAAGAACCAAACACTTCTGCCCTACAAGTTAAAGTACACGTTTAGGAAAACGCCAGGTTGATTGTGAAAAGCAGCTGTAAGTAGCTGGAACTGGTATTTTTACAATATCTGTGAAAGACCAAGCAATTAAATCCACTTTGTTTTATGTATTTGCAGGAGCTATCAACACTGAGCTGGCCAGGAACACTAGCTCAGTGTTGCAATTATGCCTGAAACCCTTGACTACTTATTTCTTTAAGAACACGGTCCAGGGATGCCAGACCACCCTGCACTGTGCCCTCCAGGAGGGACTTGAACCTTTCAGCGGACGTTACTTCTCCAACTGCACTGTGAGAGAAGTCTATGACAAAGCCAAAGACGATGCTGCAGCAAAGAAGCTGTGGGAGCTCAGTGAGAGACTGTGTGGCCTTGCATGAAAAAGCTTTCTATTCAATTCATGACACTGAGTACTTTTTGTTTCAATAAATTTATTAATTACATGCAATTATAGTAATTTTTGTAAGGGCCCAATCTATAAAAATGAAAAAGTTAGCTGGCAGTTCAACATGAGGCAGGTCAAGTAAGGTCAAGATTTGACTGCCCCACCACTCCTCTCCAAATACAACAATCTAAAGAATCTGTCTGATTAGTACTATTAGAGTCATCGAGACTTTTGAGAGGACTGTGCAGATCTTCATATTAAACATAATTTTGTGTACTACTGTTAGCATTAGATGTGTAGTCTGACTATGTAACAGTATGTTAAGTTGTAAAAAAACAAACAAACAAGATGTTCACTTGTGCATTGTACATCTTCAGTTATTAATGCCCAATATAAATGATCAATCAATTTTGCTATTGGTGCATAGGAGCCCTAAAAAGCAGTGTTCATGCAGGAAACGGTTGGGTTACGCAAAAGGTTTCTGGTTTTGCTGGTTTAGTGAATATAAATGGATGGGTGGGGTCACAGCAGGATGAATTTAACAATGTAACAAAAGAAATGTGCTGACAAAGGGTTTCATAAATCAGTTAAAGCACACCCATGTGTAGGATTGTTGCTTACAATTAGTTTCAGAAGAATAAAAAATCATTTGATCATCTGATTGTTACTTGTTTTATTTGTACACTTCTTATACTTGTTTTTTCCCTCTCTATATGGTCTTTGCACAACAAAACAGAGAAACCCCTTGTACAGTATTACTAAAATGTTGAGTTATATTATCTTACAATAACAATATACATTGTACAACTTAAAAATACATAAAGTGTGGGGTACTGGGGCTGCACAGTAGCTTGGTGGTTAGCACTGTTGCCTCGCAGCTAGAAGGATGGATTTAAGATAAATGGAAGCCACATCCACACCTCATTTTACGAATCAGACAGGATCATCAAACTATATTAAGAACTAACATTTTTACAGTGCATCTGGAAAGTATTCACAGTGCTTCACTTTTTCCACATTTTATGTTACAGCCTTATTCCAAAATAGATTAAATTAATTTTTCCGCTCAAAATTCTACACACAACACCCCATAATGACATGTAAATTTTTTTTGAAATTGTTGCAAATTTATTAACAATGAAAAAATTGAAAAATCACATGCACATAAGTATTCACAGCCTTTGCTCAATACTTTTGATGCACCTTTGGCAGCAATTACAGCCTCAAGTCATTTTGAATATGATGCCACAAGCTTGGCGTACCCATCTCTGACTAGTTTCGCCCATTCCTCTTTGCAAATGGCTAAATTCCCCTGACTGCTAAATCCCCTGGTCCCAAATAAATCCTGGTTTAAACGTTGAGAACCCTTCCCCTTTGTAAAGTGCAGGTTGGATGGGAAGTGTCGGTGCACAGCCATTTTCAGATCTCTCCAGAGATGTTCAATTGGATTCAGGTCTGGGCTCTGGCTGGGCCACTCAAGGACATTCACCAAGTTGTTCTGAAGCCACTCCTTCGATATCTTCTCTGTGTGCTTAGGGTCATTGTCCTGCTGAAAGATGAACCATTGCCCCAGTCTGAGGTCAAGAGTGCTCTGGAACAGGTTTTCATCCAGGATGTCTCTGTACATTGCTGCATTCATCTTTCCTTCTATCCTGACTAGTCTTCCAGTTCCTGCCGCTGAAAAACATCCCCACAGCATGATGCTGCCACCACCATGCTTCACTGTAGGGATGGTATTGGCCTGGTGATAAGCGGTGCCTGGTTTTCTCCAAACGTAATGCCTGGCATTCACTCCAAAGAGTTCAATTTTTGTCTCTTCAGACCAGAGAATTTTGTTTCTCATGGTCTGAGAGTCCTTTAGGTGCCTTTTGGCAAACTCCAGGCGGGCTGCCATGTGCCTTTTACTCAGGAGTGGCTTCCATCTGGCTTCTCTACCATACAGGCCTGATTGGTGGACTGCTGCAGAGATGGTTGTCCTTCTGGAGGGTTCTCCTCTCTCCACAGAGGAACGCTGGAGCTCTGACAGAGTGACCATCGGGTTATTGGTCACCTGCCTGACTAAGGCCCTTCTCCCTCGATCACTCAGCTTAGATCGCCGGCCAGCCCTAGGAAGAGTCCTGGTAGTTCCAAACTTCTTCCACTTACGGATGATGGAGGCCACTGTGCTCACTGGAACCTTCAAAGCAGCAGAAATTTTTCTGTAACCTTCCCCAGCCTTGTGCCTTGAGACAATTCCTTTGTCTTCATGTTTGGTTTGTGCTTTGACATGCACTGTCAACTGTGGGACCTTATATAGACAGGTGTGTGCCTTTCCAAATGATGTCCAGTCAACTGAATTTACCCCAGGTGGACTCCAATTAAGCTGCTGAAACATCTCAAGGATGATCAGTGGAAACAGAATGCACCTGAGCTCAATTCTGAGCTTCACGGCAAAGACTGTGAATACTTATGTACATGTGATTTCTCAGGTTTTTTATTTTTAATAAATTTGCAACACATTTCACATTGTCATTATGGGGTGTTGTGAGTAGAATTTTGAGGAAAAAAATTGATTTAATCCATTTTGGAATAAGGCTGTAACATAAAAAAAATGTGGAAAAAGTGAAGCGCTTTGAATACTTTCCAGATGCACTGTAACTATCATTATTATTATCATTATTATTTTACTGTTTCTGCGAAAATCTTTAAGGCCAGCAAGTGGATTTAAAACTACAGTAAATGTTTGCCATCTTTAGACAAAAAGCTTCTTCTCAATAAAAAAACTGACAAACAAAAAATATATAACATTCTTTACAGCATGATCAAATGTAATATTCAGATGACCATAAACTCACCCAGAATGGACATCTAAATGAATTCATACCAAATTCAACTGAGTTTGCCTCAATTCAATTTATATATCACCAAATCAAATGTATATCACCTCAGGCCACTTCACGTAAAGTTAAAGCCTTAGAGAGAAACCCAACAGTTCCAACAACCTCTGACTGAACGAGCAGCAGGGAGGGCTAGGGTGAGGAGAGCACAGAGTAAATAAAGCAGCGATGGATTCTGATTTATATCGCACCCTTTTCTTTCATTGTTGCTCCACTCTTCACCTAACAAGATAAAAAGACCAGTCAAACTTGATGGATGAGTCATGATGACTTAGCGGCTTTCACTGGTGTGGTTTTGTTGCAATGCCATTCTAATAGGCTGTTTGCTGTACAAAGTGCTCCAGCCACAGCCAGAGATTGCACTACTGTAATCAAAAGTCCAAATAAAATGACACCATCTCCTTCATGTGTGTAATAGTTCAAATTGTTTTTTGAATTTCTTGTATTGCAGTTTCCTATATTCTTCTATCATTTCCATAGTCTTGACAATCTTGAAAGTGTCTTGCCCAAGGACACAACAGCACATGACTAGGACAGAGCAGGAATCGAACCACCGACCCTTCGATCATTGGACGACCCGCTCTAAAAACAAAAAGCTGGCTCTATCCAGTGTTCAGATTTGTGTTCTGGAAATGAATTCAATTTAGTATGCACTTAATTAGATAGTATTAGATTTAATTTGCATATTTCAATATTACACTTCAAAAAATAATTTCTCTAATAAGCATCTTTTGAAAGTTTCATGATAATATCTAATACCTGAAATTTTAGAAAGAAGAAATATTGAAAAAGGTAAAAAATTTTGTTAAGTTTTAGGTCATGTTTGGTAGTGCTAGAAAAAAATCGCAAACTCAATTTTAAAAATATCTAAAAATAATTAATGCATTGCTTAGTGTTCAAATTTGGTCGCAAGCGAAAATGACTGTAGGAGGAGGAGGAGGAGGACGAGGAGGAGGACGAGCAGAACAAGAATTGCAGTGGCCGTTTCTCAATTCTAAGTACGCAAGTCCGTACTCGCGTACTTGGCGAGAACAGACTTGCGAGTCGGACTCTGAAGTACAGACTTGCGAGAAAGCATCGAGACTAAAGTGCATTTGGAACATCAGCGTACTTAATGACGTCACCGCCTCGGTTCATCCACTCCGGTTATTTTTACCGTGAAAAACAACGAAATGGAGCAGATATAACCCAGCCTTGCATATTCACGTTTTAATATTCAAATAATCTGAAAACTACATTTTGTATCATAATAACAGTAGTATTCCCAAAAAAACTTATTTTACCTCTCAAAGTTTCCTTCTCGGCCTTTCTCGCTGGTCGGCGCGACATGCATTATGGGTTATTTGTCCGCCCCAAGTCCACACAAGCATACACAAGTAACGGGTATTACTTCCGTTTTCGGTCAGATGCGTTCTTTGAATGGGAACGGTACTTGGGCCGTTTCTCAATATGCGTAATTGTCCGTACTTGCGTCCTCGCGTACTCGTGAAACACAAGTATGGTAGAGCTAAAGCGAGGAGCTCTACCGGAAGTTGCTCAAAGCTCTCGGAGCTGCTCTAAGACAAATTGTCATTGATAAACTACCTGTTTTGTTTTATTCAAATAATGTCAGTACAGTCATGCTAAAGAAACAATAAGAGCACACTAGTTTCGCTCATAAAGTTTATTTTCGCTCATAGAGTTTATTTTGGAAGTCTTGACGGGACTGATGCGGTAATTGTAGCGTACTTGACTGTCCCGGTTAGTCCGGTGCTCTGAACAGGGAACATGTCGGTGCTGCTGGTGCTCGTAGCAGGAGCTGTTTCCTTCTATGTCATAGTTTACTACAGTGTGTTCAGAGGAGCGAAATGTTTGAGTTCTGTAAAGCTACAGGGGAAGACCGCCATTGTCACAGGTAACTAGCGGCTAGCCTTGGCTATCAGCTCATGCTAACGTGGGATGTAGCTTAGTGTGTACTGATTGTGTAACTTCAGAGCCACTTTGTGTCCCTCACATCCAAGCATACACTCAGGTCCACAGTGAACTATTGGGTTTTGGATTTTAAAGGAAAAATATGACATCTGTAACACCTCACCTAGAATCTCCAGAATTCTCAAAGACTCTTCTAACCATGTGGATGATAAATACTCCATGCAGTGAATGATGAAATATATTTTTACCTCTGCTTCTCAGTGAAACACTTGGCTGCTCGAAGGTGTTGGCCAAAACTGTTTCTGGTTCTTGGGAGAAATTCTGTTTAAGTCTCTGCATTATTTTATCTGCTCTGTGTCCTACATTATAACCTCATAGGTTGAAATAGCTTTAAAGGGCCGTTTAACTGAACTAGCACAGGTACAGTTAGTGTCTTTGTTAATAGGGTGATCACTCCAAATGGCCCAGGAGAAGAAATACAGCAGAGTATTTAACTGGACAAAGTTCATTCATAGGCAAGACATAGTTTATTTTGAATTTCAGTATTGAAGGGTTTTGTTGAATTTACATCACCATATGTGTGTGTTTTTGTTGTTACTAGGCTATTTGTTAAGAGTTGTGTGCACCCATTAAACCTCCCTGAATGTTTTACTGTAATGCAGAACAATATGTATTTTAAAAACTGACTTTAAGATAAATGTATTGTTTGTACTGTCTCTATATCAAAATTACAACAAGGGCAATGATCTGTTGATAGTGTATCTACAATCACGGTTTTACAGGCCATGTTTTTATCAGCAACAATCATCTGCCAGGGATCTGACCAACACAAGTGCATCTCATATGATTAGAATATGGTGGAAAAGGTCAATATGTGTGTGTTTCTGTAATGGTTAATCTGCCAGATGTGCAAGCTCTTTAATGAAAATTATATATTTAATGTTAAAATATCATTATTGTTCTTGTCCACGAATTGTAAAATCTAGTGTTTTACAAAAAAGAAGAAAAAACACTAAACACAATAAGTGATGATTTAGGTGCCAGATCATCTGTTGTTGGTCCACTTTGTATAATCAAGTTCAAAATCATTACAGCATCTACCAGCAGATTGTGGAGCACAAGTTTCTGGAAATGCAGATTTTGTCTTCCAGCAGGACCTGGCGTCTCCCAGCACTGCCAAGACCACTCAGAAATGGTCCATGGATCATGGCATTACAGTTCTAGATTGGCCAGCAGACTCACCAGATTTGAACTCCATAGAAAATCTGTGACGTGTTGTCAAAAGACGACTAGGATGAACCAGTCAAAAATACAGAGCTGAAGGCAGCTATCAAGGCAAACTGGGCATCCATTACACCTCAGCAGTGGTACCGACTGATTGTCTTCATGCACACTGCACTGCTGCAGAAATCGAATCTTTTGAAATATTCTAATTATTTTTTTTAGATTGATTTTGCTCTAAGTCATTATTATTGAATTTAAAACAAATGAAGGCTTGAAATATATCAGTTTATGTGTGCTGATTCTAGAATATATATATATATATATATATATATATATATATATATATATATATATATATATATATATATATATATATATACATATATATATACACACACACACACAGACACACACACACACACATTTCACTTTAAACAATGTCTGATGAAAAATATTTAACCTTTTTAGTTAAGTTTCGTGTGTGACTTGTTTGCTTGCACAGGTAGCAACACTGGCATCGGCAAGGCCACAGCCCTGGATCTGGCAAAGAGAGGAGCCAGGGTGATCCTGGCCTGCCGCAGCAAGGAGAGAGCTGAGGCTGCTGCTTTTGACATCCGCAGAGTGAGGACTGTTGCAAATCAGGCACACAGTGTTTTACCACTAATCATTAAGAGCACTGAGAATTCAGGTTGCACATACATTGGCCTGTCAGGACATTTAGTCTCTACTTTTCTTAACAGCAACAAGAGCAGAGGTTGCTGTCATGCTAAGTCCATTACATGCAGGTTAAGAGGTGGGATATTACTGCTGCATTTGTTATAAAAACACCATTGTGTGCAGAGCTAACTATGAGGATTATGTTTGTGGAGATGCAATAGAGTTCTGAAGCAGATGTTGAAACCTGGACCATGAGAGACTGACGGCTGGTGTAGTTACTTTGGTGACATTTCCCAGATGTTTCCCTACATTATTAGATAAAATTGTTTCTGTTGATGTTTTATTTAATTTAATATGGGTAAGTTTGAGTTTATGAAGCACATTCTTGACAACAGTATATTTAGTTCTTGGTCAAAGCTGGCTAAAAATTAATGAATTTGAAGCCCTCTTCACCGTTTGCAGGAAAGCCCACAAACTAGCCACTTTAGGCATAAAGGCAATAGAGTTGAATGGAACATCAGAAAACTCTAAAGTTGCTGTAAAAAAAAAAAAAAAAAAAGGCAAACACTTGCCATCAGTCAGCACCGTTCTGTTTTCACGTCAGGATCACCAGTCTGCATTGTGAGCTCCTACCGTACTAGTTTGTGCCAGTATGATGTGGAATAGATCTCAGCTTGTATTCACAGTGGTCTTAAAACACTTTCAACTTTACTTGTTGAAGGCTGTAGAAACCCTTCTGAATAAAAATAGCATTTTTCTCTATCAGTCTACACTCTAACCCAGAATCACAAAGTTAAAGCTTGTTTTTAGGAATTTGTGTAAATTTATCAATAATCAAAAGCTGAAGCTCTCGCTTGAAAAAGCAGTGCTGTGATTAGATGTACCCATTTTTGAGATCTCCCCTTACTGACTGCATTCCACCTAAAAACTCGATTAGCTTGGACATAATTTGGAAAGACACACACCTGTGTGTGGTATTTAAAGTTCCCACAATTCTCACTGCTCCAAGGTCTCTTTGTAGACCATGATGAAGTTATGGTGAGGCCAGGACTCACCACAGGGTTTAGAACCTGCCACAGTAGCAGCACCCATCAATCAGGCCTCTATGGTAAAGCAGCCAGATGAGAGCAAGTTTACATCAAGACAGCCTGTTTTGCTGTGCCTTAAGTCATGTGTCCATTTTTTTAAACATAAAGACTACTTTTTTTCCACAGTATACTCTCAGAGATGCATATAGATGTAATTACACATGTAAGAAAACTAAGAAACAAATAAAAACACTTTCGATGATGCAACTGTCATCAAACAGTTGGGCAAATGTTTTTGTGATTTTGAAATGTATTTTTGAATATTGTTCAGTCCTGCCAGATGTTTGTACTGCAGCTAGACTTACCTGGTAGTAATGTCCTACAGGAGAGTGGGAACAGCCAAGTGGTGTTCATGCAGCTGGATCTGGCAAGCCTGAAATCTGTTCGCAGTTTTGCTAAAACATTCCTGAAGACTGAACCCAGACTGGACATCCTCATCAACAATGCAGGTGAAATGTTAACACGGAATGGAGTGCCCCTTTCCATAACGTGTATTTCAGTTTTCAGATACCATTTTTCTATAAAAACAAAATGGAAAAAGTACAGTTAAATGACACAGAATAAGTTTTGTGAGATTTAAGTAATTACAGTGTTCCACAAAGGTATTGAACCACACTGTGTTTCAGGTGTGATGGGTCCAGGGCGTACCGAGGAAGGCTTCAGCATGGCCTTTGGGGTAAATCACCTGGGCCACTTCCTGCTCACCAACCTCCTCCTGGAGCGGCTGCAGCAGTGTGGTCCCAGTCGAGTGGTCACAGTGACTGGACTCCTGTACCGCTTTGGAAACATCGACTTTCCTCTCCTGGCTTCCAAAAAGGATTTAGTGCCAGGTCAGTTTACCTGGCACAAATTTCAGGCCTACTGTCACAGTAAACTGTGTAACGTGCTCTTCACCAGGGAGCTGGCCAACAGGCTGCAGGGCACCAAAGTCACCTGCTACACCCTACACCCAGGTCAGTGCCTACTGCTACTACTTTTGCTGTCTTGAAACATCAGCGGTAGTATGGCCCAAGTGTGGCTGCCAAAAACCTATACCATGTCAAAACAATGTGTGGGACTACCTATATACAACCTTTGCACGTGTTTGAATCATTTTTGTTCTTGTCAGGAGTAATCTACACAGACCTGTGTCGAAATTTGAGTCTATGGCTGCAGCTCCTTATGATGCCCTTTGCCAAGCTCTTCTTTCTGGATCCTGAAGGAGGGGCCCAGACGACTCTACACTGTGCCCTGCAGGAGGGCATCGAGCCTCTCAGTGGGCGCTACTACTCGAACTGTGTGCTCCAACAAGTGGGAGCCAAGGGACGAGATGATGCCTTGGCAAAGAAGCTGTGGGAAGTGAGTGAAAGGTTAACTAACTTCTCTTAAGAGGCTGAATTCTAATCCAGAAACTCTCAGACTGTATGAATACTCACAGGCCTCTGGTCTTTCAATGTCTTATTGGTGGATTGTTGGTCTCTGCTTCTGTAAGGGCTGATTTTTTTTTGTGCTTTCATAAGTTCAAGAGGTAGAGGAGTGACCAATGTGGTTTTGTCAGGGCCAGTACTGATTATTATTAGTCAGGGAGACAGATGATGATATTTGGAACTTACATTTGCAGAAAAATTCTAATCTTTGCGGTGAAAATTTAAAATAACATAACTCACTGGTTATAAAACTTTGAGTCTAAGCCTGTTATTTCCTTTGTGCATTTCACATTTATTTCTTCTCTCCTTTTCCTATCTGTGTGTTACCAATTTCAAAATCTTCTTCACTGCAGGAAGCAACAGTAACAGCCTCTGTACAGCAACCAACAGGCTGAAAATGGCAAAGTTTATTAAGGATTTGGATTGTGCAGTAGGGCGAGTCTGTGATTGTTTTGGTTAATCTGCCACCAAAACAGTTCCCCCTTTACACTGCCCAAGATGATAATGATTAGTTTAAAGAAATACAATCTAATCCCTCTGGTAAAATGATGTTGAGGTGCAGCCAGTCTATTCTCCTGCATTGACACAGTGCTGTGGAGATAGGTCTGCATACGGAACTACAAACACAAACTCTAACAGAAAACTTTGTTTGAAAACAGATTTATTTAAAAGGGCACTTTTCAGCATGTATACTTCAGTGTTGATTGGCTCTTAGATGTGATGTGTTACCAGTCAGACAGTGCTGTGGGCATCGCTTTGCTTGAGATCACAGACTAGAGACAGATAGAGAGCAGCTTCTCCATTAAAAGTGGCATGTTTTTAAATTCCACTCTTTATTAGGAATTGGTTAAAAGGAAGGCCGGCGAGGTTTATGGATGAAGTGAAAGAGGAGATGACGATAGTCAGTGTGAGAGAAGAGAATGCAGACGATATGGTTAGATGGAAGGAGATGATTCGCTGTGGGGACCACTGAAGGGAAAACCTGAAAGGAAAAGAAGATTAGGAATTGCTTAAAAAAAATAATGATATGGGTAAATATTAAAGTTGCAAATACCATATCCAGTAATTAATCAGGCTAATAATTGGATAGCTGCTACTTTTAAAGTTTTTTCTTTAGTTTCCTTGCCTTATAATTGTGCTGACTTTATCAAATGGCAGACTTCCACAGAGAGATTTCACGATTGCGCTTGTTATTAAACCACATTTTCTTAATGAACTTTATGAGGGAATGTTCTTCAAACTTTCCTACTGTCAGTTACAAATTCCAGCTTGGCCTGATTTCATCTACTGAATAAAGGTACCAATGTTAATCCAGGGAAAGAAAATGCAAAATAGTTTCAGACCAGCCATATTTGTGAAGTCATTCCAGAGTCCTGTGCAATGAGATGTAGTGCTCTTTCCCCAGTCATTGTTACTTAATATCCACAGATGAGACAAAACATTAGAACCACCTACCTAATATGCTGCAGTAACACTCAGTTTGGCAGCTCTGATTTGCTAAGGCCGGACTTCTGAAGGTGACCTGTGGTATCTGGTACCAAGTTAGCAGCAGATTCTGTAAGTCCTTGAAGTTGTTGTTTGCAGGCACCGCAGTCCATCCTCGGATCACTATTGGTAGACAATCACCACTGCTGACCAGGAGCACCCCCACAAGCTAGGTCATCCTGGAAATGCTCTTACTCAGTCATCTTGCCATAACTATTTGGCCCTCTTTGACCCTTGTCAAAGTAGCTCATTGCTAGTTGCCCATTTCTTTCACATCCAAGACATTGGCTGTAAGAATGAGGTGTTCACTTCCTGTCTAATATGTCCCACACCAAGCACTGAGTTCATTAGATAACCAACATCATTCACTTTATCTGAGTGGTGGGAATGATTTCGCCTATTGGCGTATTTGTTGAAGGGCTTATGTTTAGTAGTGAACTTCACAACAGTAGGGCATTGAAATTTGTCCTCTCGCTTGTCATATGTCTCATGTCATGTTCCTTCTATGGAAATGTTTACACCACAGTGTTATGTTTGTCATTAGAAATGAGGACTGTAGTCGTATGTGTATTTGTCCCAAACCACTCAGTACATTATATTGACTTCAAGAGGAGTCTTCCTCAGTTTAGATTCTTAGCTTTCAGTTTTTAAAATATTATTTTAAGCACTGTACCAAAAAACTGTGACTCCTTGAGGTACATGTTGGACCATGAATTTTGTGTAGCTTTAGACCACCATTGCAAAGTGTCCTTAATGAGCTTGTCTGCTTCTCCATGGTTGGAGATGTTCCTAATAATTGAGAAATGTTAATTGTGTTGAATCTTTGCTAATAAAGTTTGGCCACGCTGGAATCATTATTAGTGATCTGTATCTAAACAGTTGTGTTTCTGTCCAATTTAACTGTTCGGCAGTTTTCTACAGGTTTGCATGTGCCTGATTTTATCATTGCAGCTCATCTAGGAACATTGTTTAACCCTGGTTGGTTTCAGTCAGAAATTTCACACATGAAAAATGTGTCACTCAAAATACCAGCTCACCAAATGGTAAACCAACCCTAACTATCAGAATGACCTTGCAGGAATCGATAAATTACCTGGGAATTGTCTGTTAATCTCAGCAATTCAAACTTGAATTGAATAGTGATAAATCTTTATTGACAGAAAAGTAACTTCTCGATTCAGAGTTAAACAAATAAACATCAAAATACTAATCAGCAAAATTCCTGTGAAAAGAGGGCTGACCTAGAGAGAGATCTTAGAGGCTGAGAAGCACCTCTAAATCACTTTTTAGGTCTAAAAGAAAGTCAGACATTTGACCTAATTTTGTCTACTCTGGAGTTAATTGTTTGCATTGAATCAACTTCACCCAGACCAAGAAGTAATGCTGCATTCTTCAGGAACATGCTCCACTGTCTGGTTTTCATCTTTGTAGAGAAGTATGCATACTGCAGTAGGAATGAGCCCAACTACACCGCAAAGTAAAAGAACTATTTTTAGATCAAAGAAGACTAAGGAGTGCTAGCAGTCATCGACATCCCTCCACAGTCAACTGAGCTCAACCCTGAACATGAATGGGGCACTTAAAGAAACCCAAACACTCCTGGTGTGGCAGACTCATCAGGCAAAACGCTGCACAGTTTAGGTGCCCTGACAAAAAAAGACCAGGTCCTCTCTAGTCTTAAATTAGACACAGGGCTGTGCACAGGTTGATAGGGGGATAGTAAGTCTGAAATGCAGTCTGGAGCCTGGCTGTGAAGAGCCTTAAAAGTATTCAATAAAAACAATCTTAAACACACGGGTTGCTAAAAGTGGCACGGTGTGATCTGTTTTTCAAGTTTAAGTAAAAGTATCAGCATTCTGAATGTAGGACAACTTCTGCAAGCTATAGAACATAAAACTTGTCAAATTGTTGAATATTTTTAGGTGATACACCCAGGACTAGATGACTTTGCTGACTGATTCAAAGTTGAGGCCAGATTCATTGGCAGCAGATCTTGGTCCTGTGGGTTGCGAGGTACAACCTCCGTGGATTAGGCTTCTTACAGTACATCTCAAAAATGCTCAATCGGATTGGGATCTGTGCAGTTTGGAGTCCAGGTCCACACCTTGGGCTCATTGTTGTATTCTTGAAGCCATTCCTGAGCAACTTTTATGGTGTGGCAGGGCGCAATAACCTGTTGGGGAAGGGCCCTGCTATTGGGGATTTATGTTGCTACGAAAGGGGTGTTGGCCTCCATCAGTGTTTAGGTGGGTGGTATGTGTCACAGTAACATGCATATGAATGCCAGGACCCAAGGTTTAACAGCAGTACATTGCATTGTAGAAAGATGAACAATGCTTTTGATTTAACCTGTCAGTGGTTGTAACATTGTGGCTGATTGATGTATAACTAGGTATTGACTGTGTAGCAATGAAAAACGACTCCGAGTCTGTGTATCATCCACAATTCAGACAAAAGCCAAACAAATAGTAAAATTTTGCATTCTACCGTGCAACATACATAAAACATGTCATTGACACTTCTTTGTAGCTGTCATCAGTATGGCTGCCCACACTGGGTACAAAGACATTTCTGTAGTAATGCATCTATTTAAAAAGTCACATAAGTAGCACATTCAGTGTGCCTCATGGTGCATAGTGACATTCTGTCTTGCTGTTAGAATATTAGGTAAAATTGTAAGTATGTATTTTATATGATAGAAATAGACCCTATGCAGAGCCCAATCCTCTCCTGGCAAATCATGTCTAAACACAGATGGTTGTAATGTGTGAATTAAAAGAAATTGTTTCTGTAAAGTAGTAATAATCAAAAATAAATTTAAATATAAATTTCCCTCAATACTGGAAGCCATTTGACTATCATTTTGTCGTTTTTGGACACAAAAATCCATTTACTTGATGCTGGCTACAAATGCATGCACACATGAACCTGTCACTGTACAGTGTGTCCACAAGGGGGCAGTAGCGTGACACAGCCGCACAAACACACCACCATGTCTCCTCATGCAGCTCCTTGGCTGTTGTTGCTTGGAGCAAGGTTGTTGAGGACCTTAACCCAGCAGACCTATGGATTCTGTTCATTATGAACACTGATTATTAACGCAGGTAGGCATGAAAGCCAGGTTAGTTGTGTGTGTTAAAAGAGGTGCTCTTGTAATTACTCAGCAGGACATTCCTCTGCGCATGCTTCTCCTTTAACCTCAGCGTTGGTGGGGAGGAATACACTTCCACAATCGATTCCTATCTCCTCCTGCCTTCAACCATCACTCTGTCCCCTGCCTTCACCCTCACCACCTCCACTGTCTCTGCTGCCTGCTCAAATGACCTCATAAACTTCAGTTGCAGTTTTAATGACAGTCTTCTTTATTAAGTTACAGTTTCATCTCACCTGGTCTAGCTAAAACTTTCTGGCTTGAAGTCAAGAAGTTCAACTCCAGCCCAAACACATGAATGCAAAGTTTAACATTGAAATAGCCTGCATGAGAACTCTAGATAGCAAACTCAGTGGTATTGTGGAAAGACATGTTGCCTTTACATTTTTAAAATGTTATTGTTTCAGTGCTGTTTGTACTGCAAACAGTTCCATTCATCTCTATGGTGATGAAGTTGAGTTGGAAATCTTTTATAAACTAGAACAAACAATTGCATGGCAGTTCTCTTACAGTGAGTAAAAGAACAGTTAATTTACCACTTATACTATACTATCATTCATCCATCCATCCATCCATTATCTATACACCACTTTATCCTCTGTTGGGTTGTGGGGGGCTGGAGTCTATCCCAGCTGACTTACAGTGAAGGCAGGGGACACCTGGACAGGTCACCAGTCTATCACAGGGCTACATGTAGAGACAAACAATCACACTCACATTCACACCTACAGACAATTTAGAATAATCAATTAACCTCAGCATGTTTTTGGACTGTGTGTTGTGTTGGGTTTTTTGAAAATAAAGACTGCTGCTTTGAGTAATCACGGAACCTCTTTATTAGCTGGCTACAACAACATTGCCTTTCTTCTAACCCTCTGTTGTGTCTATTCTCTTGCAGTACTCAGACACCATCTATGCATGGTCTGCCCTCCCAGTGGCAACACACACAATGTTCCGGACAACACCACATCCCCCTTACTGAAGCCTTCTTAGCTGTAAACACTCAAAATACGTTCGGAACATCAAACTGTCTCAGCTCACATTGGTCACCCAACCACACCAGGGCAAACACAGCTCATTTGCATTTTAACAATCCCATAATATTCTTGTTTTTCTTTTTATACAATCATTCCATGAATTATGTAACATTTTTATGCAAAAGCATCCTAAAACTCAGCATATCAAAAATATCAATGGATAACTTTTACAGATTTAGCCTTTTTGGTTTTATCACCTCTCTACCAGACCTAGTACGGACAACACCCGGTGTTTGTTGTGTTTTTGGCTCAGAAACAGTCTCTGTTGGAGCGTTCTTTTCATTAGGCTGAGTCAGTTGTGGTTCAGTCTGAGTCTCTGGTATGGGTATAGGCACAAGATGGCTGCGGTTCCTTCTGATTGTCCCTTGTGGTCCACTGATGACACAGGACCGTGGAGTTGTGTGGACAGATGTCACTGCGCCCTGTGCTTTTGCACCCTTAATCCAAACTGAGTGTACGGGTAACATTTTGTCCAGATTTCTCGTTCGGTGTCTTTTGTTGAAACATTCTATTTGTCTCATCCTTCTCTCCTTCTCTACGTGACGCATTTGCTGCAGATTCGGTACACATGGCTGCAAAGTGTCTGGAAGCATTGGCAGGGTAGTACGGAGTCTACGCCCCATGAGAAGCTGTGCTGGGCTGTAGCCATTTGCCAACACTGTGGTCCTGTAAGCCAATAGAGCTTTGTATGGATCACTGGCTTTCTTAAGGAGGTTTTTGACTGTTTGGATAGCTCTCTCCACCTCGCCGTTGCTTTGAGGGTACCTGGGACTACTGGTCACATGTTCAAAACAGTATTCATTTGCAAAGTCTTCCATTTCCTGACATGCAAACTGTGGGCCGTCGTCTGTGATCAGTATCTCTGGTGTTCGGTGACGTGCAAATTGACTTTAAATGCACAATGACATTGGCAGAGCGAGTTGGGCTGAGCTGGGCAATCTCTGTATACCCAGAGAAGTAGTCTACTAGTAACAGAGAGTTTTTATCTTTCAGAGTAAACAAATCAGCTCCCAACTTCTGCCATGGCCTTTCTGGTAGATCTGTTGGCATTAAAGGCTCTCTCAGACCAGTAGGGCTTCACCGCCCCCTGTAGCTGGTTACGATCCGGCCAGCCTTCTGCGCAGTGCTTCATGACTTGAGAGCAGACGCTGTCGGACTGCAGCTGCTCTTGAAGATCTGCCAGGTATTTACTGCGAGCAGGGAGACCCTCTAGCACAGACTCAACATAAATGTTAGTGTCCTCCATAAGATCTCTGTCTGCGCGAATAACGGTGTTTGTGAGCGGTAAGCATGACAGTGTGTCAGCTGTGGTGAGACTTTTGCCAGGGATGTGCTTTACTGTGTATGAGTACCTCATTAGGCACATCTAAATCTCTGTCCAAAGCTTGTCCTCCCAGTAGAGTCACTAGTGGCTTGTGGTCAGTTTCAAGTTCAAAGTGCAGGCCAAAAATAAAGTCATTAAACCTCTCACACGCCCAGTTGAGAGCCAGCGCTTCTTTTTCCAGCTGTGCGTAGCGCTGCTCTGTAGGTGTCAATGATCGGAAGCATAAGCAACTGGTGACCACACATCTCCCTCTTTCTGTAGCATGACCGCCCTCAGCCCGAATGAAGAGGTGTCTGCAGAGATTTTCTGTGGTTTGTTTGGGTCGTAGAGCTGTAGTACAGGAGCAGAGGACAGTTCTTGTTTGAGATTGTGAAATGCTTTTTGTTGGTTGTGCCCCCAGTACCACATGTTCTTGGTTGAAAGCAGGTCTCTCAATGGTTTGTCCTTTTCTGAAAGGTTCAGGATAAACTTTCCAAGTTGATTCACCATACCGAGAAAGCTCCTGAGCTCACTCATGTTGCTTGACTCTTTCATGTCCTGCACAGCTTGGATTTTGTCAGGATCAGGACTCATTCCTCCTGCAGAGACAATAAATCCAAGGAATTTGACTTCCCTTTTGCCAAACTCACTTTTTGACATGTTTAATGTAACGCCAGCTTTCTCTTCCCGCTCCAGGACGGCATGCAGTCTCTTGTCATGCTGCTCCTTGGTGGATCCCCAGACCAGGATATCGTCCATGTGACAGACGACTCCCTCAAGACCCGCTGTAACCTCCGTCACCATCATGTTTTGCAAATGTTCAGGTGCACTGGAAATACCAAATGGCAAACGGTTGAAGTGGTATCTGCCAAATGGCGTAATGAAAGTGGTGAGGAGGGCCGACTCTTTGGACAGTGGTATTTGCCAAAAGCCCATATTTGCGTCAAGCTTTGAAAAATACTGAGCACCTGTGAGCATGCCTAATGTTTGCTCCACAGAGGGGAGGATGTATCTTTCACGACACACCGACTCATTTAAAGGAGTCATGTCCACACAGATATGCACCTTTTCTTTGTCCTTTTTGGGAGCTACAACCATGCCACAGCACCAATCTGTTGGCTCTTCCACATGACTAATGACTCCCAACTTTTCCATCCTCTCCAGCTCTTCTTTGACTTTGCCCATGAGCAGCAGTGGCACACGCCTTGGCACCTTCAGTGAAAAGGACTTGGCATCGGGTTTCAGTTTTATTGTGTATGGCTTCTGAACAAGTCCATCACATAACTTGGGGTACACTTTTCTCACTGTCTCTTGGTCTATGCTATAAACTCTTGCAATTAGTTTCAGTCTCACAGAAGCTGTTCTACTCAGTAATGCTACACGTAGGTTTCTGACTACATAGATTTTCTCAGTTGTGCTTCTGTCACCATATGTAATAATCTCTGTGGTAGATCATAACACGGGTAGTGCAGTTCCACCTGGAACATAGAGTGGTTTTTGTGCCTTCTCCAACTGTTAATTTTTGCTTCTGAAGTTCTCAAATGTTTGTTCAGAAATAGCTGTAACGTCCACTCCAGAATCCAGCTTGAAAGTCACTTTATTTCCTCTCACTCTTATGTCTGCCATCCATGGTTCTTCTCCTGAATCCACTTCACCCAGAAAAAGTCCATCTGCGTTGTCAGCGACCTCATTCACAGTCAGGTTGGACCTACAGACCCTACCAAAATGTCCACGTTTCCCACAGTTATGGCATTCTGCATTTTTAGCTGGACACTGTACTGCTGCATGTGCTGGTGCTTTGCCACACTTGTAACATGTCTTACTGTCTTTATTTGTCCACTGAAGCTTTGGGGACTTGAACTGTTTTTGTTCCTTGCTTTTGAACTTGTTCGGCTTGGCTTTTCTGACATTGAACCATATCCATAGCTGTTTTGCTAGTGCTAGCTTCGCATCTTAGAACAGTTTGCTGTCTTTTAATTTCTTCAGATTGTCTTGCCATAGTGATAGCTTTAGCCAGGGTAAGATCTTTGTCAAGCTGCATTCTTTCTGACAGTGACGAATCTCTCAGACCCACTATGAGCCTATCTCTCAAAAAGTCATCATGAAGTGCACCGTACTCAGTTTTCTGCCAATGCATAGAGTGCTGTTATGAACGAGTCCACTGGTTCTGACGGCTGTTGCACTCCCTTGTTGAATTTTGCCTGTTCATAAATCACGTTCTTTCTTGTGACAAAATGTCTGTCAAAAGTTGTTTTAAAGGCATCGTATTGCTGGCGCTGCACACTTGTTAGCTCGAGCCCTCTTAGCACATCGTCAGCCTCATCTCCCATGCAATAAACCAATGTGTTTACTTGATTTGCATCTGAGGAGCTGTTCAGGTTACTTGCCAGTCTAAAACGCTCAAAACGTCTTATCCACTTATCCCATTCTTGGGGTTTTGCAAAGTCGAAAGGTTCCGGCGGTTTGATGGTGAATGTTGCCGCCGCCATCACTGGATCTGTCGGCGTGGCTGCTTCGGCTGCTGTCCCCACTGTTGAAACTGCTGTCACTTGTACTTGGTCATTCATAGTCACTAGCTGGTTGCAAAGGTGACTTTTATCACCTCAAGGCACACCAACTTCTGACACCATGTTGTGTTGGGTTCTTTTGCAAATAAAGACTGCTGCTTTGAGTAATCACGGAACCTCTCTATTAGCTGGCTATAACAACATTGCCTTTCTTCTAACCCTCTGTTGTGTCTATTCTCTTGCAGTACTTAGACACCATCTATGCATGGTCTGCCCCCCCCAGTGGCAACACACACAATGTTCCGGACAACACCACACTGTGGGACGAAGCTGGAGTACCGGTGAAAACCCACACAGGCAGAACATGCAAACTACCCACACAAAGGTCCCAGGCCCAGGGACACGCACCGAGGATTTTTTGTGAGGCAACAGTGCTAACCACTGAGCCACCATGCAGCCTCTACATTTAGAGGTTAATGAAATTTAAAGTGTTTCACAGGTGACTGAGAAGCTGATAATAAGACAATTCACATTAAACAATAAATTATTTATTGCATATGCCAAAAAAATAGTAAAAAATTATTATTAAAACCACGAAAAAACATATCTAAATAACATTGATAATGAATAGTAATTGGAAACCAAGCTGAAAAGTTAGACTGGTCCAATGTCACAGAGCAAAAGAACTAATAGCTGCTCACTACAAGTTTGTGTCCTAAACTTTGGAGAGTCCTGCCAGAGGACCAGACAGGCCTTTATATAGACAGAATGTGTCAGAGAAGAGGGCTGGTGCAAAACCATGAAATGCTTCAACCCCATAATGTTCACCCTTTCATTTTTCTAAACAGGTTAAAAGCTGGGATGCATTTTGTTCCTTAGATAGTGAAAATGGTGTACAGCATGCAGTGATTCAACAGGCTTGTTCTCCCATAGATATGTCATTATAACATAATGCTACTAAAACTACTGTTCCTGTGTTGTTGTTATGGTATTGATATTTGCATCTTATTTCTTCTTCCAGAATGATTTGCATGTTAACTGCAGGTCTGTTTATCTGATTCATTTTTTAATGGATCCGTATTTTGGGGGTGAGTGTTAAACGGGTTAAAGACAATTTCAGAATCAAAACATTTTTTAAGGTTAGACCACATATTCAGTTCAATTCAGTTTTGTTTATATAGCCCTAATGTGGATTAAGAGGTATATAGATAATTGCGCAGAGGGGGCTGGAGCACCTGCCCTTTGCTCTTTGATGCCCAAAGTGCCCTTTTGTCAAATTTGTTTTGTTTTTTTTAATTAAATTTTTTTATTTGTAAGCGTGTGTGAAACTATTTGTGGGCCAATATAATAAATAAAATAAAACAAAAATAATAATAATTCAGATCTACCCTCGGTCGGTCACATGATCTACATAGACTTCCCTCAATGCTCTGAGCTGCCCAGACAGCCTGTAGCTCAGCGCTAGCGCTGCTAGTCTACAAACCGAAAACCCGAGGGAGGACATCAACAACTGATGGTTCGGTGAGGAGGTTTTGCAGTGGGATTCGATTGTGCACGGTGTGTTCTTGCAAGATGACTGACGACGTGAAGTGAGCATGCTATATGTGTGTCTGACTCTGCACACACCTCTCAACAGTTATAGCCGCTAGTTAACCACACACACAACGTGCTGAGGGGAAAGAGTATGTCAGACTTGTTTCTTTTGTCATGGGCAAAGTGCATTAGAGAGATGTATCATTTTACTGTCAGTGAGTTGCAGTGTGTTTCCTGTGTTTCTAGAGGCAATGAGGCATAGGTTATGTTATTTCACTAAAACTATGTACATGCAGATTCACATAAGTTTGGACTATTGCAGTATAAATACAATAATAATTAGAAGAATTTGAATTGTGATTTTCTCAGTCGCTCATTTAAACATATCAGTACTCATTTATAACATGTTTATTTAATATTCATAAATATAAAATATATAACTTTTATAACTTTACTGTCTCGCGCAAAGTGGTAGTCAATATGAATAAAAGCACAAAATCATTTAAATACATGATTTCTGTATCATTTAATAATTTTTTAACTTTATTATTAGCACTACAAAAAATAAAGGGCAGCTTATGAATCAGCACCATGGAGCAAATTTGTGTCTATACAGTATATGTCTTGAAAAGGTATGAAATTTAAAAGCAACTACTCCTGGAAGAGTAGCCACAGTTAAACAGTCCAGTGTCTAATGGTGATCTAAATTCAGCTTAATACCTTATCTTCCTGTGTCCTAAATTAATGCGCAGCTTGAATTATGGCTTTGTAGATATAGGCTGTACCTGAACCCCTCCTTTATTCTGGTCCCTCCATTAATGCTCCCCTTTCAGTTTACGAATGAGCAACTAGTTCTATTTAGTTCCAACAGTCAGCCTGGCTGCAGCCTCTCTCAGCAGGAGTCTCGTACAAACAATCAGCAGTCTGGCAGGTCACAGTTAGCCATTTTTGGTGTCGGTATCTTTGCATCTTGTCATGATCACATAACACTTGTTTAATCAGCTACTATCTTTCCCATGCTCTTTTTAGTGTCTGCACTCTCAGATCAATACAGCTCACCTCCAGTGAAATCCGCAGCAGCAGCCTCCTCACCAACACCCTCAACAGAAGCTGTTCAATGTACCCCATCAGGTCAAACATAGACCACCCCCTAACAAAGATATGAGGGGTCAACAATGATATGGTATGTCATGATTCCACGTTACATTCTTTATGAATATGGGTTGCTACAGTTCAGCCAGTTATATTGTAGGGTATGTTTCTGTATGGTGTTTCAAATGTGCTCCATGTGCCCCCTTTTAACTTTGAGCACCTGCCCCCCAAAGGCCTGTGCACGGCCCTGTTTAAAACCCACACTAATAAAGTTTCAGCTAAAGCATTGGTGTATAAAATAGATAAAATGAAAGATGGAATATATTGTCATTCACATATGCTGTTTTTCAAATGTCATTTTCACTTATAAGGTAACATCAACAATAAACACGTGACCAACCGTGCATATATGCCAAAGCATAAACTCATTAAATCTATTTGAAATGGAAATTATTTCATATCAGCGCTTTATTTTAGCCATAGCAGTCAACATGACTCATCCTTAACTAGTAACTCAACTGAAATAGATGCAAAATAGGCTCAAATAAGAACATTAATTCAGGGGACTGATTGTTGATTAATATCCACTACTCTGAGGAGGCATCCTAGTCTAATGCGATACTGCTGAACCTTTCCATTCTTATATTACATATTTAAATTCATGCAACTTTTCACATCACCAGCAAACCCTGAGTCCTGTTGGTGAAAAAGTGTTGAAATGTTAAACGTTTGGGAAACTAGTTTGGATCCATATCAGAAAAAGCATATATTTGTTTTGTATGGCCTCGTCCTCCATCCTAACACTGGAAGAACTTCACCTCTCTTTTTTCAATAACTAGTACAGGATGACATTAGGCAGCTTTACACAGCAAGAACTCGGGGCAGGTGCGAGGTGGTGCAAATATTTACAGGAACGGCCCCATAATCGTCCTTTTCAGCTTTTCCGTTTCCATGTCATGTTTGCTATGTTAGCCTGTAATGTGAATTTCACACTGTCGACAGTGATGTTAGAGAGGATTGGACTGCTACTGGATAAGGACACAGAGAGGGCTTATTGTCCACTCTGAATTTAATCAGTTAGCATTGTTTCCTGGAGGTTTAACCATTCGGCATAGAGTGCAGCATTACAGCTTTTCTTCACTCAGAAGTACCTATGTTGAATCAGGTACTTATTTCTCTCAAAAATGACCCAGAAAGAGGTTCTTCAGTGGAAGTTCTTGCAGTTGAACCTACATAATATTTTGGGCTGCCCTAAAATGGCCAAGTTCCTGTAGTGGAAAAATTACCTATTGTCTTTTGAAAGAAATTTAATGTGAAATTGTTAAGAAAGTTACACTTATCCAAATGCAGTTGTCTTCACATTGCCCCATCATTAGCAAAAAACCCAGTTCCCCAAAAATCTACAATAAGTGCTGTGGCTACACATCCTGAAGGCTCATTAGATACGAAAGCAGTGTTGTTTGAGGCCGAAGGTCTGTAGCTCAGGAGTGTGCATACCTCTTGCTTGATCTATAGTTCATGGATGTTCTGTCAGTCCTGCTCCACTCTCTTGTTTGAGAAGCAACTCATTGATGACTTGTGTGCTGTGTTTGCTTTGGGCTGGCTCCACAGCACTGCAGTACTTAGTGACTGGATTAGTGCATCAGTTAGGCAGCTATTGGATGCACAGAGCCATGCAGATTGATTCAGATGCTGTGGGAGCTGTGTGCAGGTTCTTTGTACAGGGACAATAAACACATCTTGATGAAATCACCATTGACTTTTGCTCATTATGTTTTATTATAGTACCATATAGATGGACATTTTCCGCATGTTTGCTGCCAATATTTCAGTGGGCAGAAGGACACAAGCTTACTTGACATACAGTAGTTAATCTTCCAGGTTAATAGAATAAATGCATTTATACAAGTTATGTGAAGTAAATTATGAGTATCATGTGAAGTAGTCCTAAACTGAGTTCAACAGGTGAGTCACATGGAAAAAATAAGTATTCTGATTACACCTTTAGATCCATGAAACTAGCATCAGGGAACTTCCTAAGGAGTGAAAGGTGGAACTTTGTGACATCAGGATCTGGTGTTTTCATTGTTTAAGTATGTGGTGTAATCATACCACCTAAAGAGTTTTCTAAAGCCCTCATACAAAAGGCTGTGTCTGCCTATTAGTCTAGCAGGGGATTTAATAGATCTCTAAATGATTAAAAATAAATCATTTCACTGTGAGGAAAATTGTCTACAAATGATGACTGCCAATTTGTTCAGGACTGGCCAGTACAAAAAATGGAAGTTTATGGAATGACCTAGTCAAAGCCCACATTGCAATCCCGTTGAAATGTTGTAGGGGGGATTAAGAAAAGCAGTAGATGCACATTTTAACTGAAGGAAGTTTCCATGGAGGAGTGGTCAAAAATGTCAAGATGATGTCAGAGACTAATGTGCAAAACTTTTTAGACCAGCTGTATACTTACTTGTCCTAGAAGAATAATTTTTATTGAATTAATTAGTGCAGAACTCACTCTGCACCTGGCATTATTTTTATTTATTTATTTGTGATTTATCTATTTGATCAGGGACCATGTAATTTGAAATCATCTGATGTATTGCATATAGAGTGTATAGCATGAAGCTAATTTTCAGTGAGTCAGTGGTTTTATTAATGTATTGCTGTATGTTTTGAGAAAATAAGTATTAACCCTCATCTTCACCATGCCCGTTTAGCACAGTGGATGAGACAATGATCCAAATTTTGAGGACTTTTACAAGAGTGAGGTGGAACATCGAATATAGTTCCATCTGCATTGCATAAAAATGTTGTTTTTATGAATAATGTTGATATTTTTAAGAAAAACATGTCCCCCAGTAGTTCTGTAATCAGAACTCATAAAATTATGGGCTATAGGTGGGAGGCACATAAACAACAAGGCAAGTCTTGGTGAACTCATATACAACATTAACCCTCCCTGTCACCTCTTTCCTCCAGACACTCCTTACTATTTAGTGTGAGAACACACATACAGACCTAGACACACACACACACACCTACACACACACACACACACATCACTGCCACCACCCGTCCGGCCCTTATCAGCAACAGCGGGGGGTGTCAATAAATAGAAGCATCCTCTGGGTCTTGTTATTTCCTCCGCCGCAATTAACATTCCCATCTGCTAACCTGTGATTAACGGTGTTTACCGATATGCTGCAGAGTGTTCGACTGCTTGAATCACAATACACACCTTCCTCTCCATTTCCCAACCCCTCCCATAAGCAGCTCAGGCTGTCAACACTCACTATACATACGTAAACTGTTCTCCTGGCACTCTGCTTTGGCTGTGCTGGTGGAAAGTTGGTAAGTTATGATTGTACCATCTTATTATACCATGTTACTACAGCTATATCAGCCCGATACTGTGTCTTAAAAAACTATAATAAAATGTTTCATCTCTAAACTAACTGCATTATACTGCTATAATAACTATTTTCTTCTCACAAATTTGTCTCTCTTGCCTCTTCTCCAGTCTGTGATGTCACCCATGGATTTCTGGTGCTTTGATTTGGGGTATTTGCTGCTATATACTTAGGAAATTCAAATTTAGACAAAGAAGGTGGAGCTCAGGAGTCCCCCAGAGAGTCATATTGTACACAAGAAATCATCAAGTATAAGCAATCTGCAATGGAATTCACTCAGCACATTCATGTTCCACAGAAGAACTGTGTCTGAGGGTGGCTGTCGAGAAAATGAAGCCCGAATTTTGCTACTTCCTGGTTGACATCTTGGATTTTTGGAGCCAGTGACGACAACAAGGGTGGAGCCAGAGAGCAGTGATTGGTCAGACTGACTGAACCGAGGACTCTCTGTCCCGCCCTTGTTTACCGGATCTGCTGTTTACTGGCACTGCGGCTAACAACGTTAACCTCCAAAAGTCGAGCTAAACTCTGCAGGTAAGTCATTTTGTAACTAGTTGTACTCTTCTCCACATCTGGACAACATCACGTATAAAGCAGTGAAGTTACTGTAAGTTCACATCAGACTGTAACCTCTGATATAATGTTCTAACATCGTGTTTTAAAATTGTTCTGTAAATCTGAGGTTACGTTTCCTGATTTAGTGTTAACGCTGATGCTAAATCAGGTTAGTCAGTGTCATAAACTAGTTAACTGTTAGCTGTAGCTAAATGTCCTGCAGATCACAGCTGATCAATCATAATGGATCAATAACTGCTGTTTTAATGATCAGCAGATATAAATAAATGTATATTAATGTTCTTCCACAGAACTGTTAATGATGAATGTTAATCTCTCAGTTCAGTTATGAGTTAATATCTCTGTTCTTTGCTTCAGAGTTTTTTTTTTTTTCTCTCCAACAGTGTATGGTCAGATAACTTTGTGGAGCTCATACTAATGCTAATGATACATTAGAATAAAATAAAATAAACTTTATTGTCCATCTAAGGCAGTAAAATGGTCTTTAGCCTCAACCAGGAAAACAAACATTTCCATAAGATTAAAAAATAGAACAAAAACACAACACTCTATTGTGTTCCATTCATATCCTGATGTGTACACTGATATTTAAAGTTCCAGCAGTTGGAATGAAAGAACCTTGCAGATCTTCTCCTCACTGTTAGTGTCTTTTCCTTCCAGCCTTGGCCTGGATCGTTGGGAACATCTGGTCTGATGGACTGAGAACTACAGAGAACATGAACATCCAGCTGTGGTTGTCTGAAGAGTCTTCTCTCCTTTATCACAGTGAGGAAGAGTAGCACTGATGTCCTAATCATTCCAGTAATAACAATAATGCTGCAGATTCAGCTCCTCTCTTCATAGTACAACTTGTCTTGTGACTGTTCAGTTTTTACAATTCACTGTCAGCAACATATTATTTATTTCATCCATTTATTATATGTGTTTAAACATCTTTACAGTTCAGAATTGTTAAATAATGTATTTTTTAAATGTGCAGTAAAGGAAATAATGAACCTCCTGCACTGTATGTGTTGATGTTTTAATGCAGCATATCTGCTATAAATAATGGCAACATGTACTCTGTATTATCATTGTGCTACAACAGCAGAGATGAAGTTGAAGGTGTTAAATGGAACCTGTGAATACTAGGAAAGAGAATAATAAACAGCTGAAAGAGTTGGTCTGTCCTTCTGTAAGTGAAAGCTAAACAAGTAGTAGTTCACTGAGGATGTCATCCATTCAGTCTCCTTCTTCACAACCAGATGAGGTTTTTCTTCTGTTGGCTTTGTTGTAGTTTCTCTTAGACCTCAAGGATGTGCAGATGTTGAAGAAAACGTCTGTTGACATTGTTGCTTTTATAATATAATTTATTACATAAAAAAGACAGCATCTGAACAGACACTATGGTCTGCCTGTGGAGAGTTTCCCCAGCCAATATGAATCTATCATTTGAACAAAGAAATCAGGTTGCTTTTATACCCTCTGGTAAAGGAGAGAATTACAACATCTGGTTGTTATTTGAAGACCCTTACTCAAAAACAAGACCCCCTCAGATGGAGCTCCTCGACTCTGCATTTCCCTAAGGGCCACAAGTCAGCTCTGGCTAGACATTGGACTCCAAAGTCAACACAGCATAGAGTTTCTTGAGCAGAAAAACACCTGTAAGTCAAGTTCACTTGATGGTCAACAACTATCAGGGCTCAGATCAGATACTTCACATCCCCCCTTCGAAACATTAGTCTCGCTAATTATCATAATATTGAGTACATAAGAGTCACACACAGAATGTTTATGACATTTTCTTCTGTTCGAGCTAATCACAGCACAAGCTTAGCAATATAGTAAATTTATGGAGTGTGAAAGCGAAAAACCTGCCCGGCAGCTATCTTTCCTAAATTATCCATCAAAAATCAAGACAGGAAAATTCTCTCATGGTCCCTCTGCCCTACGCGACCACACATATGATACTCCAAGCCAATCAGAAAAAGATTCAAAGGATTATGTGAAATAAGTACGAGTAAATACATTTGGGAATCACAGAAATAAAATCAAAAATTGTCCTAAGTCAGGCTGGTCGACCCATCGCACCCTTCGATGGACCTCCTCCTGCCTAACATTGCTGTCCCTAAGCAATCAAAAAAAGAACTCCTGAGATCCCAATGTACTCACCTCCTAGGAGAAAACATCCAAGTAAATGAAACCCCTTATCATAAACAGTTCACATCAATCATAGAGTTATAGAAACCCCGAAAACTAAACATACTAGTGTTGTCACTAATTCAAATATCCCCCTGTGTAGGGAAGGAGTAAGCAAGAGTAAACGTCTCATAATAAAACAGATTATACATGATAAACAACATCCAATCCTGTAAACATATATGAAAACACATGAGTATATCAAACTGTCGCTCTTCAGCAGCAGCTTCTGGTGTCGTAGTATGCTCTCATTGCAATGTCTTCATTCAGGATGTATGTTCGTTGGGAACGTATCTCTCAACGCTCTCCACATCCTACCTCTACTTGCAGCGAAAAGTTCTGCATCATTCACCACAGTTGCCACATATCTGTTAAGACCCGCTTGTTGTAGGATCTCGTCCATCACAGGAACTCCCAGGAGACTGGCTAAGAGTCGCTTAATGTCTCCCATGGCAGGTTGTGTTCCCACCAAAACCTCCTCTAGCTTCGAAATCCAAGGATATGCCCCATCATGAAGAGTCGGCAACTTCTCAAGTATGTCTGACATATCAGTATTCTGCCAAGGCTTGTATTCCAGATTCTGGCCTCTGACAACCACTGGACACATCTTGTCTGATACCTTTCCTTTCCTACTCTCAAATTCTCTTAAAGCCCACTGTCTCTCATTTTCAGAATCTCCATCACTGTCTCCATCCTCACTCTCATCAGTCTCCTTCTCTCCTAGACCCCCTCTCTGCACTTTCTCATCACCTCTCTGCTTTAGCCAAAATCCATCTAACTACTGGATCATATCCTCCAACAACATCATCACTGATGCAAGTCCACCCCCCTTTCTGATCACTGGGAGCTGAGGATAAACAGCAGCAAACTTCACCTCCTTCTCATTAGGTGGGGGCTTCTTCATTGAAGCCACATGTGAGAAAGGTGCATCAACCTTCTCCACTAGCTTCTTTGCCTTCTTGACATTCTGCTCTCTCCTTTCCTTCGCAGCCTTCAACAACTTTTGTCCTTCATTTTCAAACAACTTCATAATACCCAGCTCCATCTGTCTCTTCTCCATGCACCTCTGTCCTTTCCTTCCTTTCTTCTGGCCTGCTTTATGGGTGGACACCAGCACCTGCATTGTTTCTATCACATCCGGATTGAGAGTCCCCTCTACTGGCCAAGGTCGGTCGATATCAGGCCACTGCTTGCTCCACTTCTGCAACATCTCTACAGTACCTTTAACAAGCAGATTGTTCTTTTGGACTACATCAACAGGCGTAATCACTCTTCTAACTTTACGGTCCATCTTTGACATTGTACACTCAACAGCATTTAAGCCAAATCAACCTCTCTATGAATGTTTAATAATCCTCTAAATCAATAATGATCTATTAAGGAACTAAATGCCTCAGATGGTCAGTCTGTTGTCAAGCTCCCTCTCTAATAATTGAAACATCCCCTGTATCTGTACACAGATGTGTTTCATTGACCCCAAACTAAAGGAAACACTGTGGGCCTATATGTGAACAGACTAAATATGTATCACCGATATCAGAAATAAATGGGTGTGTGTGTACATAAGTAAAGCAAATACACATCAAAAAGAGTTTGTGGATAAAATCACACTAGCCTTGATGACGTTGGACACCGGAGCCACACATGTTGTCATCTGCAACCTCAGTTCATGTAGAGCACAGTCAGCTGTCCTCTCATCTGTCCTTTGGGAGATCGGAATTCAGACGCATTCCATCTACTCAATCTCCTCCACAATTCTTATACATCACAGGAAAAACACAGAAAAAACAAACAACGGTTTAATGTTTCATGATCACCATCAATCTTATGCATCACCCAAAAAAACAACTCATTGCAATTTGCACACATCTGTCAACATTTAGATCATTTTCATCTTCCCCAACCAATATTTTCCTTTCAGAGTCTCTATAAAGACAACTACTAACCAGCTCAAACAGATTTCTTCTCATGGATTCTACATTAACCATACTCAATTCCACACAAAATGCATCATCAGTCTCAGGAATCGAAGGAATAAGTATGCTAATCCATTGTTAGTCGAATAACATCCTAGTGTTTTCTCCTTCTCTCTCACACAAGGAGAGAAGAAAAATGGAGGGGGCTCCTCACTGCACACACAGAAGAACTTCTCAGCATCAAAATGGACCACTCCTGGCTCCTCCTCTTAAACTTGCCAACAACTTCCAGTTTACACTGGACATCACAGAGTGAACATCTAGTCTCAGCTACCTCTAAGTCAAACTAACCCCATGCGAAAAAGCACAAAGTCAAAAAACACACATAGATACCAGAATAATATCCCCCCCTCAGCAGCTAAAACACCAAATTCAGAATGTGTCCTCTAACAGTTAAACCCCATCTACCCCTCCTTCATTCTAAATAAGACTTCATGTTGTTTATTCAAAGTCTCATCTAATGCAGTCACACACACATGCAGAAATAAACAAAAGACCCACACACAGAATATCCTCACTGATGTCTACTTCTCCTCAGACTCAGCAAAGGCTCCAATATATTCATCAGATGTATACACATCCACTATTAGGGGCTTTCCATTGGGGTGGAGCCCATTCGGAGTTGGAGCCGGTGCCCGACCTGGTGCCGGTTTTTTGTCTTTCCACCACCGGAGCTGCGGCTCCGGGCTCCAAAAACTGGGGCTGTTTCAGGCACCAACTCATTGCTGGGCCAGAGTTGGCCAGAGTTGAGAGCCGAGCACGTCACGGGCAGGGGGCGGGGTTACGGTGACCGACGATCAACGGCAGAAACACAGAACCGCCATTTTAAAAAAAATAACAGCGGCGAAGCTGCAACTCTCGTCTTGAGAAGACAACGTTTTATAGAATAATGGAAAACAAGAGCAAGCAGTGGACAGAGGAGGAGACCCAGTGCTTCCTGGCACTGTGGTCTTCAGCTGAGGTTCAGGGAAAGTTAGATGGAGCCACAAGGACGAAGCCCATCTTCCAGGGAATCCAGCGGGAGATGGAGGCACAGGGCTACCAGCGAAGCCTTGACCAGCTTCTTAGCAAACTTAAAAAGTTAAAAAAAAAGTACAGAGACCAGAGGAGGGAGCTGGGATGAAGTGGCAGCGGAAGTCCAAAGAAGAGTCTGCATTTTGAGTTACTGGACTCTGTGCTTGGAGACCGGCCGGCTAACCAAGGCACAGGGGCCCTGAACTCAGCCACAGCTGCAGCCACGCGGAGTTGAGGCCGCAGGACTTGCTGACACCCGCTCCTGAAACTGGTCTTATTTCTCAAACATCGGCTGTAAACTCGCTAAGAATATGCCAGCTACAATAGTTCCACATGAATATTATGAACGTTTCGCCAGCTAACGTAGTATGGACACAGGATCAGTGATCGGAGGTTGGCTATTGTTTGCTAGCCAGTTAGCCATGTGAAAGCTAACAAACAATGAAACAAGGCCCAAGTGGAACCTGAGAAAAGCAGCGGCAGTATTTCATTACACGACCTGTATTCAAAACCTCCCACGTTGTTACATAATGTCCCATTTACTTACATTACTGTGCTATATTGTAATCATTCAAATTCATTACAGTTCCAATTTATGTGTTATGTTTTCTATCATTAATACAAGTCTGAAAAACTGATTCAAATGACCAAATTAACACAGTTAAGTAAAGAATACACATGCTGTGCTGCCATTTTAATAATTTCACGGTAAAATGCTGATTGTTCTGTGGTTTTTCAGCTTTGCAGATGTGGACTTGTAATGTATTCTTTTCTTATACACGTTTTTTGTGGGTTTTTAGTTGTGCCTCAAATAAAACTAGGCCTTTAGCACTGTTGGAAATTATTACAGGTATAAAGTGTTACAGGTATCTCTGGTAACACTGTCAGACATTTTATGGATGAAGGATTAATTAATGCTGGATAAAATTAAACTGAATAAAATGATTTGTAATACGGATGCTACCAATAATGTTTCTTGTTCACTTCTAATAGAATTGTCGCTCTTGGATGAGGAGGGCCAGATGACAACGTGCAGCTCGCCGGTCCCATCCTGCAGCGCGTCAGTCCCGTCCCTCAGCTCTTTGGCATCGACGGTGTCCACCCAGTCCAGAACCGGTAAGATTTGTTCAGACTATGCAAACACCAACTCATGATCAATATGTAGTTTTTTGACCCATCCTAAATTCCCAAATGAATTTTTTTTTTACTACATGAATATAGAAAATAATTACTAACAACTATTACTTTTTTGTGTGCTTTCACGCAGGAAAAAGGAAGCGGGGTCCCTATGCCGAACTCATCGAATACATGGACCGCGCTGATCAAAAATACTTTGAGCAAGCGGATCAGGACAATGCCGTGACCACTGCTGTGCTAGACAATATGCGAGACATGAAGGGGCTGATGGAGAGGATGGTGGCAGCAGTGGAGCTCATGGCTAACAAATGAGCACAAGGACATTTTTTTTTGTTTGTTTTGTAAATACTTTTGGTTTGTTTTTGTGTGGCATTTTTGAAATTTTTATTTATAAGTGTGTGAATAAAGACTTTGATGAGAGATGCTTGTTTTGTGTCACGTTTTATACTGTCACAACAAACTAGTAAGATAAACTGCACTACTGTAGCAGGGTTTCTGCAGGGCAATAAGATAGTCCTTTATTATTCCCCAGGTTGGGAAATTTCCAGTGTTACAGCTGAAAAAAAATCTTTCTGAGCAGCACTAACCATATGTATAGTTAAGACAATAATTATAATAATATATACAATAATGAAGAATGAAAAGTGAATAAATACAGTATTACTACACTGTAAGTGGCATCAGCATAAAGTGGCTTGTGGAATAAATGTAACTGTAAAAGTGCAGAAAATGCCAGCAGTGCAAGGAATTGTGCAGAATTTACCGTGGCTTAAGATGGTATGAGTCCAGTTTATGTTAACAAGCACTAACAGTCATTAAGTTGACTTTGTAAAAATTAAGGCCTTCAATGGCATTACAAATCATTACATTTGATTCTCATTGGCACTAGAAATTCTGCCATTTTCAAAAATCAATATCTAATAATATATAATTGTAGACATGCTCTGGCTGGTCAGGTACAATCACAAAGAATTGCATGTTTGGAAAGTGGAGGAGAAACGGGAAATGGGTCTACAATCACACATTGTATCATTATCGACAATTTTTTGGAAAACTGCAGACACAATTTTTAATGCCACTGACAATCAAATTTAACGATATTTAAGGCCTTAATTTTCACAATATCAATTTAATGACTAATACTGCTTTTGAATGCCCTGCAGAAACCCTGTGAGATGGCATGACATTTGGGCTTTTAAGTAGAAGCATGCAATCGTGATTTCTTCATCTCAAGCTTTATTCCAGCAATGGTAACAACAGTGGTGGGTATTTCACAACAAGCTATCAATACAAAGCATGCATTCAGTCACATGAAAAACATCACTATTCAACATGGTTGAAATACTCCATTAAAGCTGCCCTAATGTCAGTCCCTTCTTGATTACCGTGGTCAGGCAATGCTTGGACAGAAGGCTGAACGTGAACATGTCTATGTGGGAGCTCCTCAACAATGTTATCTCCATGTTCCTCACAAATATTGTAAAGTACACAGCAGGTCAGCGCCATTCTTTTGCTCAGCTCCAGCTTGCAGTAATTTCTTTTCAGGAGGCGCCTCCATCGTTCTTTCAATCTCCCAAAAGCCATTTCTACCACCGATCGTGCACTGCTCAACCTATAGTTGTATGTGTGCTGTTCAGGAGTCAGTCTTCCAGTGTCAGAAAACGGCTTCATGAGCCACTTGAGCATGGGGTAGGCAGGGTCACCAATAAGGTAATGTCCAACATCACAGCCAGAGATGATCATTTTGTTTTGCCCCAGTAAGTGTCCATCACTTAAAATGTTCCGCAAATGTGACTGTTTAAGTATTCTAGCATCATGTACACTGCTTGGAAAGGCAACACACACATCCCAGAAAAGTCCTTTGCCATCCACAACTGCCTGCAGAACAACTGAATGCCATCCTTTGCGGCTGTAGAAGTCTTTAGGATAACTTTCTGGTGCAATTATTGGCAGGTGGCTGCCATCTATTGCACCCACACACTGTGGCACTCTCCAGCGACTTCTAAAAAAACTAGCTATTTCTACTAATTTTGCTGCATCAGGGGTCTTGATGTGTACAGGAAGAAGCACAGCGATGACTGCGTTACAGAATTCCTGGACACAGTTGAACACGGTGCTCAGGCCTACTCCGAAAAGATGGCTGATGGTTCTGTATTCACTGCCGATAGCCAGCTTCCAGATGGCAATCGTGATCCGCTTTCGGACTCGGATGCACAAGCGGTAGTTTGTGTCCTTTTTCGCCAAAATGTCTCTGGTCTGGTCGCAGATGTACTGGAATGACTCCCGGAACACGCAGAAGTTTTGCACAAACTGTTGCGCGCTGAAATCCGGGACAATTGTGTCCCACCAGTAGCGTGATTGTGGATGTGCCCAGACAACAGGCGATCTCCGCCTCACAATCTTCCTTACCAACATCTAAAAAGATAAACATAGATATGATCAACTTATTGCGCTTGTTTAACCGCTAAGTAATCAATGCAAGCATAGTCGAAGCTAAGTAGCTAATCTAACGCTAACACGTTTACTGTTAAGTATCCAAACATCTTTGATAATTACCTTTCTTCTCAAACGTGATCACCAGGCATTGCAACGGCGACGCCGATGGGTAACCCCTAACAGAAGGTTTGCTGTTCAACGATGGCACGGCACACTAGCAAAGCCACACTCTAAGAAATTTCCCTGTAAATTCACAGTAAAGAGCTGGCAGCAAAAGTTGCCAGCAGCGCACTGTTATTTTACAGTAATCCTACCATATTCTACAACAACAGTTTATTACTGTAAAAAATATTACGGTATTATGCTGTTTAGAGAGCTATTTCCTGGGGCTTTCAAAATGAAAGCCCCAGGAAATAGCATAGCATAGAAATGGCTCAGACAAGAGATGACTTGTCAACATTAAGCTTTTATTAAAGCCAACTCTGTATCAAACATAGTTCAAAAACTGACCTATCTAACCCATTCAATTTCAGTAACATACAATCATTTCCTCATGCTGAACAGGTTCTCATTCTGAATGTTCTAGTTCAGGTACACTGAGTTTGGTTTCCATTTTTCCTGAACTGTAACAAAAGATACCTGTATGTCACTTAAATTATTTAACTACTGCATTGAACACATTCAGCAATTAACAAATTTCAAGAAATTGAAGTCTTGTAAAATAAAATCTATAAAAACACTTAATGATGTTTAACAGGTTGTCAACAATCTGTTTAAAAATTGCATATCACATTTCAGGTACCCTGCCTTCAGAATCAGTCTTTCATAACTCATGATCATGTTCAATAAACACCTAGTCAAGGAACAAACCTGGAACTGAAGTATTTTATACTGAACCGAACACAATGCTGAGACTTGTTACCTTAAAATGACAACATGAACATCTGGTTGCAGACTGGGCTTTTGCTTTGTGAAAGTGAGGTCCTGTGTGGAGGTGCTGTGGGTTTACATGAAGTCCCACTCAGAGTCCATCAGTCTTTTTATAAAGGAGGCTACATGTGGATTTACAGTAGATGCCTTTTTCTGGAGCAGCTTCCTGACCTCTTGGTCACCTTCTCCTGGCTGGCCTTTGTTCCCCTCTCAGGGTTGATTACCAAGAAAGCACCGACAATGAAATGACAAATAAATAATATATTAGGTGTGTAGGCAAAGATCCCTTGAACATAATATGGAACTCTGTCACATTAATCAAAAAAAAAAACATACAAACAAAAATAAACAGGAAACTCAAATTAAGCAAAACAGAGGCTTCCACTTAAAACAGCTGTTTAGTTCAATACACATTTAAATCAAATTTTTGCAGCCATTTGCAAAACACCCAAATTTACCTTTCCTAAGTGGAGAGAAAAGCAACAGGACACATCCTACAAACCTTTTTAAACTTGAAATTACCTAAATGGTCAAATGCAGACAAGTACATGTGGAGATCTGATAACGGATCAGTGGAGCATCACATTGTATAGTTGATCAAAAATTACATGAAAGACAGAGATAGCTAACCTAACCTAGTTGGATCTGGTTGCTTAGAAATTCATTTTCCTGGTCTGGTTTAAAAGAAAGACCCAAAGATTTATCCACTCTGCAGCCAAAGGGGAGGATGCTAGCTAGCTAGCTGCTAGCTAACAGTGTGGGAAACGTTAGCATTCATGCTAGCGACTCGTGGCTAACACCAAGCAGTAACGAACTGGCTATGTTTATGTTACTGTCACAGAATAAAACATAAAATAGACTCACAGAATTAGAAGTAAGGCTGACTTTCTAAATAATCACAGTTACCTTGTTCAGTGAACCACCGGAGCAGGATGGATCAGCTACAGATGGTCCCTGCAGGTCTGATCCGGGCCGAAAATCGTCCTCCTCAGTTCTTCCTTTTCTCCCAGTTCTTCCCTCAGTAATGAGTAAAATCACTGATACATAATATTTTAAACCTATTTCGTCACTTCTTTGTGTTGACTGTTTGCTAAATGCAGTGATGTGCAGGAAGATTTGGCGAGACGAGAAACAGTCGGACTGCAGCAACAGTCACATTCAAGTCAACCCAAACCAGAAAAATACTGTAATCTGCTGTAAGATTGTACGGTAGTTTGCTGTTAATATTTTGTTCTTGAAAAACACGTGAATTTACAGTATTCAGCTGTATTTACAAAGAACGGTATATTACTGTACAAAATATGCTGTATTTTTACAGCAATTTGTTACAGTGCATGAACACCACTCCAATGAAGTCCTCCATTGTTGTTGTGTGGGCTTCCGTACGGCACGAACGCTGTTGAACGGCTACGTATGCAGCGATGTACAGACGTTTTGTGGTGGCACAATGCGCAGCTCCAACTTTGCTCCTTCCGAATGGAAACACAAACCGGTTCTTGGGGGGCACAAGATTTGAACCAAAAAAGCATTGGCTCTCAACTTTGAACCAACCTAGCACCTGGTGCTCTTTGGTGGAAAGCCTCTATATAAGGCTCATATACATTATCAATTCACAATAGTCCTCTTATAAGGCTCATAAGGTCTTAGGAGGCAACAAATCTCTCCTTATATGTCATTAAATCTCCTATAACCAATCACAACCTCTCTATATATATCTACCTATTTAATAGGAAATCTATTCTATATCAGACAAAGACATACTACAGCCTTCCGGACTCAGCTATAGCACCACACAGACTCACACAGAGAGAGACAGACAGACAAGACGTTTAAGCAGGCAAAAACCACCAGCAACGCTTGATCCCCAATTTTAAAGTTGACTCAATCAGAAATGTCCCCTATATTTATCTACACTATATTGTCAAAAGTATTCGCTCACCCATCCAAATAATCAGAATCAGGTGTTCCAATCACTTCCATGGCCACAGGTGTATAAAATCAAGCACCTAGGCATGCAGACTGCTTTTACAAGCATTTGTGAAAGAATGGGTCACTCTCAGGAGCTCAGTGAATTCCAGCGTGGAACTGTGATAGGATGCCACCTGTGCAACAAATCCAGTCGTGACATTTCCTCGCTCCTAAATATTCCACAGTCAATGGTCAGCTGTATTATAAGAAAGTGGAAGTGTGTGGGAACGACAGCAACTCAGCCACGAAGTGGTAGGCCACGTAAACTGACGGAGCGGGGTCAGTGGATGCTGAGGTGCATAGTGTGAAGAGGTCGCCAACTTTCTGCAGAGTCAATTGCTACAGACGTTCAAACTTCATGTGGCCTTCAGATTAGCTCAAGAACAGTGCGCAGAGAGCTTCATGGAATGGGTTTCCATGGCCGAGCAGCTGCATCCAAGCCATACATCACCAAGTGCAATGCAAAGCGTCGGATGCAGTGGTGTAAAGCACGCCGCTACTGGACTCTAGAACAGTGGAGACGCATTCTCTGGAGTGATGAATCGCGCTTCTCCATCTGGCAATCTGATAGACAAGTCTGGGTTTGGCGGTTGCCAGGAGAACGATACTTGTTGGACTGCATTGTGCCAAGTGTAAAGTTTGGTGGAGGGGGGATTATGGTGTGGGGTTGTTTTTCAGGAGCTGGGCTTGGCCCCTTAGTTCCAGTGAAAGGAACTCTGAATGCTTCAGCATACCAAGACATTTTGGACAATTCCATGCTCCCAACTTTGTGGGAACAGTTTGGAGCTGGCCCCTTCCTCTTCCAACATGACTGTGCACCAGTGCACAAAGCAAGGTCCATAAAGACATGGATGACAGAGTCTGTTGTGGATGAACTTGACTGGCCTGCACAGAGTCCTGACCTCAACCCAATAGAACACCTTTGGGATGAATTAGAGTGGAAACTGAGAGCCAGGCCTTCTCGTCCAACATCAGTGTGTGACCTTCTGGAGGAATGGTCAAAATTTCCCATAAACACACTCCTAAACCTTGTGGACAACCTTCCCAGAAGAGCTGAAGCTGTTATAGCTGCAAAGGGTGGACCGACGTCATATCGAACCCTATGGATTAGGAATGGGATGTCACTTACGTTCATATGCGAGTCAAGGCAGGTGAGCGAATACTTTTGGCAGTATAGTGTATGTATTCATTATTTGTTTATGTTTTATTAACCTTCTCATTTTGGCAGAGATCTCCCACACACAGTCGCTGCAGCATCAAGCACACACAGAACACACACAGACAGAGCAGGGAGGAGGGGCTGGGACAGCCACTCTAGACACAGACCCACAGGCGCAGGCACCGATCAAACTCACAGAATAACACACCCACATTCAACACACTATCAAACAAATCAAACTCACAAAATAAAACACATAGGCCTATTCAACCTCCAAAACACACTCAGCATCCAACCCCAGAGTCAAGTCATTCATACATATCCTAAAAGCATGCTTAAGCCGCTCCTTTAACTTTTACTCTTTCTCTTATCATCTAAATTTGTGCTACCGTTTCGGGATCTAAATCATTCAATCGAGAAGCTGCATCAGACACCGGACGTCTCCAGTGGGAACTTGAGAGGGAACTTATTTACGATTGAATATAATCATTTATATCCCTAGGTCTATGAACTGACCCATTACATGTAGGCTATTCACATAACAGGGTTTGCGGCCAGTGCTAACTGCCTCCCAGAGGGCTTTGTCCAAATCTGCGGCTTCCCTTATTATCCTCATTCCTCTTTTTCTCAAACTCTATTTCCTTTAGGCCTCTTTTTCACTTTTTCACTTATTCTCTCTTTATTTCATCTCTTCTTCTCTATATTTTCATTTTGCCAATTGACCTTTGGGCCCAAAGGTAAAATCTACTCTGTCCTCTTTTGTTTTAAACACCAATTCGACTACTCAAAAGCCAACTTTCACTTAAAGCATCTAATTTACACATCTTACCGTTAAGAAGATGTGGGCCCTTTCTTCATTAATCTTGCATGGTTGTTCAGCTTGCTTCAGCGTTACTAGTTCTGCTATTCTACATTTACCTCTTTAATTTCCATTTATCTCTCTTCAACTTCTATTTCTCTTCTCTACTCTATTGCTGCAGCATCATTTCTCTTTACTTTTAATCTCTTTCTCTCTATAAACTCCTTTTCTTTTTAACTCTTACCTCAACTTTATCTATGCACAATAAACCCCCCAATTTAGACCAAACGCTATTCTAAACCTCAACACGTCCTGGAATATACACGCATGATCCGTTACAGTGCAGCCAACCAAAATAAACACTCCCAGCTTCCAATCAGAGTCCTTTCAGTGTCTGCTGGTAGGATCAGCCAAAGGTAGAAAAGTGGGTAAAACAAGCCAACAGGCAGAAAAACTGTCTGTGGAAAATGTTCTGCTGCTTCACCGATAAATAAACCAACAGTGATCATATCAGAGTTAATCCAAACAAGGAGAGCAGAGTCTCGGCTGCCCTCCTTCAGACGACCTGTCAATCATTCCAGACCAGACTGTAAGTCAAGTAACCACGCCCCCTGGCTCCGCAAAACTTTAGCACTATATAAAATCCAGTGTTGATTTATTTTAAGATCGGCCACCTGATCTCTCGTTTTGACCATGAAAGCTAATGAAAAGAAAATCCTGAGCCATAGAAAAGCAGTCTATCAAATTTTTAGTTTTTCCCGTGATGAATTGGGGTCTGTGGAGCTAGACCTTTTGGAGCCAGCCCCTGGCGGACGGTGTGATATTGCAAGTTTTTGACACTTCCGGGTAGGCTTCATTTTTGGAGCCAGGTGCTACGTCCATCTTTATATCAAGTCTATGTGAACAACTAGGCTTCTGCTGAAAAGCTCATTTGCTTCTAAATGTTACATAATATAATTAAGTGATTTAATAGCATGACATTTGCTAAGAACATCTGTACTCCCAAAAATAGGAACCACTTTGTTTTTGATGATTTTTCTATTGTCTTTATTTTCACACACATTTCAATCAGTGGTCAAATCAACAAATTCCGAGACTGTGCCTATAAAAATCTAAGCATTTCCTAAACTTGGCTGCTATCCCTGTCGAAGTTGTCTCATCATGCAGCTATACAGCATTTCTAGCACGTCTGTATTGCTCCCTGGAAATCCCATTGTGTAAATATGTTTAACACTGCATAGTCTCAAACATACCAGCATTATTGGGTGCCTCTGTAGCTCAACACGTTGAGCAGGAGACCCAATAACAGGGGCTATAATCCCTGATGCAGCAGTCATGGGTTCGAGTCCATTATGGCCATTTACTGCATGTTTGTCCTCCACTCTTCTCCCCATGTTTGCTATCTCTCTCTCCACTGTGCACTATAATAAAGACAAAAAGGCCAAGAAAATAACTTTAAACAAATATTTAAAAAAAACAAAAAAAAACATACCAGTAGTACAGACCAAAAGTATGTCAGGCTTGACTCTAAATATTTGGGACAAAGAATCAGTGGCAGCAACCAGGACCTACCCAATGTATCCAAAGCTTTAGCACTGTGTTCACAGCAGCTGCTTTCACCTTTGCTGTAGAAATCAACACAAAACACACAAAAATAAGTGCAAGAGTGTTAACTTCCTATGTGAGGTAATGTGGTATCACAAGAGTCTGTGAGACTTCGCTGTTACTGTTTTGCCCCGCAATGAACATGATGGTGAAATAAACTTTCTCTGAAACCAAGGACGTCGTGTTTTTGGAATTTGCATGGTAGCAGAGGATGGTTAGCAATTACAGAGTGCCACCAAAGTTTGATGAAGCCAGGCCATACAAGAGCTGGAAAAATGATGTTAGTATTTGGAGACTTGTTACAAACTTGGACAAAAAGAAGCAGGCACTCGCGGTAGTACTGGGGCTCGAAGGGAGAGCCAGAAAGACTGTGTTGGAAATACCCGCAGATGATCTGAATAAAGAGAATGGTATGGAAACCTTGCCTGCGGAGCTGGATGTGGTATTCTTAAGAGAAGAAAAAGACCACACTTATGAAGCATACTCCTCATTTGACACAATATCCAAAGACAGACTACATAATAGACTTCGAGCAAAGACAGAACTGCATGAAGAAGTACAGCATGACCTTGCCTGATGCTGTGTTGGTGTTTAAACTCCTGGATACGGCTTGTCTGGAGAAGAAGAGTAGGCAACTAGCACTCACATTCTGCACAGATTTGACATTTGCCCCCACGAAGTCAGCGTTGAAGCAGATTTTCAGAGGAAAAGCTACCGGAGTAAGCAATGGCAGCGAGACTCAAGATGCAGCCTTTTTCATGGAGCAAAGACCACCGGGCAAATTCAGACGGAGCTCGCCACAAAGCGGACAATGGCAGCCACAGAAATGCACCATTTGCCAGAGCACATACCATTGGGCTAAAGATTGTCCTCATCGGAGGAATGAAGTTAAGTTGACAGAAGACAAGAATATGGAGGAGTGTACCATTACACTGTTTACCAAAGCAGTAATTACGGACTCTGAGATCTTCCTTGCTGAATTGCTGGGATCAGCTATCATTCACACTGCATGCACACGTACCGTTTGTGGTGCGAAGTGGCTGGATAGCTACATAAAGGACCTAAGCCAATGCCAAATCAACAAATTACTGCAAACAGAATTTCCAAGCTGCAGAGCTTTCAGACTTGGAGATGGTAAAGTGGTACACTCCAACAGAAGAGTGAAGCTTCCTGCCAAGATCAGGCAAGCAAAATGCCGCATTGAAACTGAAATTGTTCCTACTGATATTCCCTTACTGCTGAGCAAAATGTTTCCAAAGAGAGCAGGAACTATTGTAGACATGGAGAATGACAGAGTTGTCATGTTCAAGCAACTGATGCCTCTTGAGCTCACTAGTTCAGGACACTATTGTGTGGACATGAGAAATGCAAATGCAGAAGTGAGCTGTAGTGAACATGAAGTTCTCATTGTCACAGCAGAGATGTCTACAAAAGAGAAGCGTAAAGTTCTCCTGAAGCTTAACAAGCAGTTTGGCCACACCTCTGCAGACCGGCTGCAGAAACTCATGCAGAGCTCTTCAAATACTGACAAAGACTGACCAGTCATTCAACAGGAGATCCTTCGTGACTGCAAGATATGTCAGAGACACAGCAGGACCAAGCCCAAACCTGTCGTTAGTTTGCCCTTAGCCTCAGAATACAATGAAACTGTGGCAATGGATCTACATGAGCTAGATCCTGGCATATGGTACCTCCACATCATCAACCACTTCACACGCTTCAGCACTTGAAACACTGTGAGGACCAAGAATACCTTGGAGATCATCAACTCCTTCATTCACTCATGGATAAGTGTCCATGGTGCCCCCAAACAGATCTACACAGACAACGATGGAGAGTTCAACAATGAGGAGATTAGAGGCATGGCAGAGAAATTCAACACTGAGACAAAGACTACAGTGGGATACAGTCCTTGGAGCAACGGGTTGCTGGAGAGACACAGCATGACACTGAGATCCTCCTGAAGGTGAAAAGGGAAAACGAATGTGGTTGGCAAACTGCTCTAGACTGGGCTCTTCTGGTAAAGAACAGCATGATCAATGTACATGTTTATACCCCACACCAGCTTGTGTTTGGGCAAAGTCCTAATCTCCTTTCTGTTTCAGTTGATAAACTACCTGCTCTAGAGAGCACTACTATGAGTACTAGAGTAGGGCATCACTTAGCAGTATTACATGCTTCCAGGAGAGCTTTCACAGAGGTGGAATGCTCAGAAAGAATAAGAAAGGCACTATGCAGGAAGCTCAGGCCTACAGATGAAAAGTATGAGACAGGAGACAGAGTGTACTACAAGCAGACAGTACACAGTGTAAGGGTCCTGGTGTAGTGTTCATAAGACATGGTGGGATTCTTATCAGAGTACACCAGTCCAGGCTGAGTAAAGTAAATGCACGGGATAAGGATAAACTTGTACTGCCCAGTATTCCTGAAAATGGTAAAGAAAATGTAACACTGAAGTGTCACAGAGTTCAGATGATCAAAAGAGTGTTAATGGAGAGGAGCAAATCCCTGAAAACACAGAGACAGATAAGAGAATACCTGAGACAATCTAATGAGACGTATACTGAAACAGAGAGTGATACAACTAATACAGTGGGTTCTACTGATATCAAACTGAGAACAGGTCAGACAGTCAAATTTACAAATGGAGATGATGGTGTTCAGCACACTGCCAGAATTTAAGGCAGAGCAGGAAAAGCCAAGAGGCAAAACAAAAGCTGGTACAATGTGCAGTATCTTGAACCTGATGGCAGTGAGGTTTGTCCCTCACTGCCATCTACTCACACTGTAACAGAAACACATCATCGATATTTGTATCTGTAACCATTAGCCAATGTTCATAGCAGGTGATGGGTGAGAGCTGGAATATACAATACAATACAATACAATACAATACAATACAATACAATGACTTTATTAATCCCTGAAGGGAAATTCAATTGTCTGGTCTCATCTGTTTACTTTTGAATTAAATAGTCTGATTGCTGATGGCAAGAAAGATTTTCTGAATCTTTCAGTCCTGCAGCGCAGGGATAGGAGCCATCCACCGATGTTTTGCTGTTCACTGAGGCAGATGTAAAGTGGATGATCCAGGTTTGTCAAAATGGCCTCCATCTTTCTAAGTGCCTGTCTCTCCATCTCATCCTCCAATGTGTTCAATCTGATTCCAACCACAGAGCCAGCTTTTTTTTTTATCAGTTTGTTCAGACGCCTTGTATCCTTGTTTTTTATACTGCCTCCCCAGCAGACTGCAGCATAAAACAGAACACTTGCTACCACAGACTGATAAAACATCTGCAGCATCTTACTGCAGATGTCTAATGATCGAAGTCTTCTGAGGCAAAAAAGTCGGCTCTGGCCCTTTTTGTAGATGAAGTCTACATTTTAGACCAGTCTAACTTATTGTCAAGGTGGACACCTATATCTATATATCTATATACCTATAGACCACCTTGTGCATCAAGAGTTTTACTACTACTGCTCTGCCAACCCTGTGTCATTCTGTCATATTATGAGCAAGACTTTTCTGTTGGTAGAGCAGCTCATCTCATACCAAAGAATGGCAGTCCACAGTTTTCCAGCACTGTACTATTTTCTGAGATCCTGATGTGCTGAATCTCAGGCCAGACATTCTGCCTTTTGTACAATATGTCACATTGTCTCTGCTTCTTGTCTTTTACAGGTTTTGGGGGTTTCTGGCTTGGCTTTTAAAAAAAAAAATGGCATGTTTGGATTTGTTGCCTTTCTCAGAGTAAATAGGTTGTTAGTCTGGAATTTTAATTTTTATTATTATTGTCTTGATTTGTCCTGTGTTGTGAACATTTGCACATATAATATACGCTGGCTCACATAGTACACTGACACAGTACATACTGTACTCATTGGCCAACGCTAAAATGACAGCAAAGACCAATTTCAGACTTTGTGACAAAATTTAATCATGGTAGGTCTTCATTTGTCTTGGAGGTGTTATAATTATCCTGCCTGTTACCCACTGTGTCACGAACCAACATGACACAAATGTGGAGAGAGAGCAAACCTTAAGCATTCTAAAAGCCTCTTAAAAATACATTCAGTCATAGCACTTACGTAAATGACCACACGCTCATGTTTTTTGCAATTTGCAACAACCTAATGAGAAAATGCTGCTTGCTGAGCAGAGACTGTAAAATGACAACATACTAGAGAGGTTACTGCTACAAAAGCTATTAATTACATAGAAATGATACTGCTTTGTTGCTATGGCAACAAATTGCCAATTAGCTGCATAGACAAAAATATTTATCGTGTTTATATGACTTCCATCCACTTAGTCACAACAGCTTTATTACTCGAGGGCCTTTTCTTTATTGTTAAAGTGTAAGTACAGCACTGAGCTGAAGCTCCATGTCTGCTTGGATTGATAAAACTAACAGATTTGTTAGTCACTGTTGTTCACCAACATATATCACATGTAAGCTTCAGTGATAACTCCTGTGGACATTAATGCAATTAATACTTACTTAGATTTCTTTGCATTGAAATAGCAAAAATATTAGATGCTGAAAACAAGCCATAGAGTCAGTCTTAAAAGACTGATGCCTGAAGCAGGATATGCATCTTCTTTGGTCATTTATCCAACTCTTCAAAGCTGGACCAACCTTTTAAAGTTGATATGACTCACGTGTTACCAAACAGTTGATGCAGACAAACATTATCACTGTTTGTGCCCTTCTGACAAACATAAGTACAAACAGAAACATTTTTTTTTTAGCTCTGCTTTTGTCTAGCTGCTCCTGAGAAAAATATCTGGCTCTTTACCTACTAAATACTTTCCTGTTTTTCGGTATACAGTACAATGTACAATGTCGCTTAATCGGTGGGAGTTTATGGCGATTCAGTGAAAACACCTATGCGTTGCTGTTACTGATAAACAGGTAGATAAGCCACGCCTTTCATAATATACTCTGCCCTTTTAAACATCATTAATATAAGTGTTGATGTTCAACTTTAAGAAAAACATCTTAAAACTATCACTTTGTATTTATCTACTCAATCTTATCTGGCCACTCTCCAGTTTTACAGTATCCCTAAATTAACATCCATTCATCCATCCATCCATCCATCCATTATCTACACACCTCTTAATCCTCATTAGTGATGTTCCCTCTAAGCTGCGCGCGTGCGCACTGCTGAGACGGTCTCTGCGCACAGAAAATCTGCGCTGCGCACAACAAAAAAAAATCCAACCTAAATTGAAAATAAACACATAACAACTCATTCTGTGCTATTTTTCAATGTGAGTCAGTGAGAGAGCGGTGACTGGCTGCTCCAGCCAATGATGCGATTCACATCCGTATTTACGCAGCTAATCAACATCGTTGACATGCGTCCTTCTGTGCAGCCACAGGTGTTCTAGCTAGCAGAGCGGTGTGACCGGTAAGTGCTGCTTATGTTGACCCTTTATAATAATGGCAAAACGAACGGGCAGTGGCACATGCCCTCACCAAGCCAAAGTAAAAAAGAAATGTGATTCTTTTAAGATGGAATGGCTGTCGGAGTTAGGTTTTCCACCCGTCCCTTAAAATACAGAATCGTCCTTTATTTCACAGTTAATTGTATTGATTCAATACGGGACGCAGATTGATCCGTATTTTCATAAATGTCCTATACACGTCTGTCTGTCACACACTCATCAAAACTGCATAATGAACAAAATAAAACACAGGAAATATTAAGGGCAAAAAAGTCTACCGCTGGCCTTCCTAGTGTGGCAGGAGCCCTGGGAGCAGAGCGTCGCTGCACGACGAAACTACATCAAAAGCAACGAGGAGGAACTTCAACCCGGTAGTCGACTTTTCAAATTTTTTCCTGCTACGTCTCTCCTCCGTTTACTTCCAGTCTTCGCAGAGCCTTTCACTCATCGTCTTTCTGACTGCTGGGTTTGGAGATGTGAGTCACAGACAGGAGAATCTAAGCCCAAACTTTGGTCACCAAACATCTGATTCAGCCGCCGGTGGACAACCAACCAGTGTGTACAGAACAACTCTGAAGGACGAAAACTCAAGAGGAAGCACGGATGCTTCCTGTTGATAAATAGTTTTCTTTTCAAGTGTGTTAGTGTGCGAGTGTGTGTGTGTATGTGTTGGAAAGAGAATGAGGGGCCAGAGGAAAGACCCCAGCACTCGGTTGTACGTCGACCAAATCAATGTCAATATGTAAATGAGAATCGCTCCCCTAAACTCCCTCAACTCTGGTGCGAATTCTTTTTTTTCTTTCCCCCCCATCAAATGTGGAGGACCCGATGCGAGGTCCAGCGGGCAGACGTCTCTGAGTGTCCCGTCCTATGGTCCTGTCGTGGGCTGCCAGGTTACAGACGCTGCTGCTCCTGCGCGTTTAAAAATGTCTACACCCGAAACTCCACCACGTCCAAAGAAGCAAAAACGTGGAGGAAACATGAGAACAGAGAGAACCCAACCAGCAGGTCACAGTTTATCATCCCACAATCATCTCCTGAAGTCCATATGGTAAGGGACATCTTGATGAGATCAGCTACATTTCCTACAGTATCTGGCTGTGAATTTACCAGAGGATGCTTATAATCATGCTGATGTGGCTATAGACTCTACAGTATTTTAGTAACTCAATAAATGCCTAAGTTGTTTTTTTTAAATGCTTTTTAGTTTTTAATAAACATTTATTTAATAGCCTATATGTGATCAATAAATGGCCTTTCCTTATCTAAAGAAAAACTCGGAACTCTGATATGTTAAATAAGTTCATAAGTAATTACATTAATCTTATCTTAACTGTGTTAAGATTTAGATTTAGATGAAAAAAAAGTAGAGAATTTCTTTGTCCAGTATTCTGCATTCAGTTGTTTATGTTTTTGCAGAATCCAGTATTGCACACTGGTTGGTCATTGCATTTTATTACGATGGTTTCACTGTTTAAGTAGATTATATTGTTAATAATGCTGCAGCCTCACTGCGTACAACACTTGATAGTGTTGCACCTGTAAAAAAGAAAGTTCTATCTCAGAGAGGACCTGCTCCTTGGTATAATTCCCAGCTGCGGACTTTAAAGCAGGCATCCCGAAAGCTGGAAAGGAAGTGGTACTCCACTAATTTAGAGGAAGTTTATGTAGCTTGGAAAAATAGTCTAGTAATTTATAAAAAAAGCTCTTCGTAATGCCAGGACAACATATTATTCATCTTTAATAGAGGAAAACAAGAACAACCCCAGGTTTCTCTTCAGCACTGTAGCCAGGCTGACAAAGAGTCAGAGCTCTGTGGAACCTTGTATTCCTTTAGCTTTGAGCAGTAACAACTTCATGAGCTTCTTGACAAATAAAATTATTACGATTAGAGAAAAAAATAATCTGGCCCTTCCTGCAAATGTCACAGATGTATCATCGAGTACAGATACTTTAGAATTGGCTGTAAGACCAGATGGATATTTAGAATTTTTCACTCCCATACATCTCTCTGAACTAATTTCAATAGTTTCTACATCCAAACCATTGACATGTCTTTTAGATCCTATCCCAACTAGACTGTTCAAGGAGGCTTTACCTTTAATTAATTCCTCAATGTTAGATCTGATTAATCTCTCTCTAGTAATAGGCTATGTACCACAGGCTTTTAAGGTTGCTGTAATCAAACCTTTACTTAAAAAGCCCACTCTAGATCCAGATGTTTTAGCCAACAATAGACCAATTTCCAACCTCCCATTTCTCTCCAAAATTCTGGAAAGAACAGTTGCAAATCAATTATGTGAACATTTACAAAGGAATAGCTTGTTTGAAGAGTTTCAGTCAGGCTTCAGAGTGCATCATCGCACAGAAACAGCTCTGGTGAAAGTTACTAATGACCTTCTCATAGCGTCAGATAATGGACTGGTCTCTATACTTATTTTATTGGACCTTAGTGCAGCATTCGATACAATCGACCACAAACTTTTATTACAGCGACTAGAACATTCTATTGGCATTAAAGGGACAGCACTGGACTGGTTTAAATCCTACTTATCAGACAGGTTCCAGTTTGTGCATGTCAACAATGACTCTTCTGAGCATACTAGGGTTAATCATGGAGTTCCTCAGGGTTCTGTCTTAGGACCAATACTGTTCACATTATACATGCTTCCCTTAGGCAATATTATTAGGAAACACTGTATTAATTTCCATTGTTATGCTGACGACACTCAATTGTATTTATCTATGAAGCCAAATGAAACTAATCAGCGAGCTAGACTGCAAGATTGTCTTAAGGACATAAAGACCTGGATGACCTATAATTTCTTACTACTAAATTCAGACAAGACTGAAGTCATTGTATTTGGCCCCAAACATCTTAGAGAATTGCTTTCAAAGCATATAGTTACTCTGGATGGCATTACATTGGCCTCCAGTACTACTGTGAGGAACCTCGGTGTTATCTTTGACCAGGACATGTCCTTTAACTCGCACATAAAACAAATCTGTAGGACTTCCTTTTTCCACCTGAGAAATATTGTGAAAATCAGGAACATCCTGTCTCAGAGTGATGTAGAAAAACTAGTCTATGCATTTGTTACTTCTAGGCTTGACTACTGTAATTCCTTATTATCAGGTTGTCCCAATAGCTCTCTGAAACATCTACAGCTGATCCAAAATGCTGCAGCTAGAGTACTGACGGGAGTTAGCAAGAAAGATCATATTTCTCCTATATTGGTTTCTCTTCATTGGCTTCCTGTTAAATCTAGAATAGAATTCAAAATCCTTCTTCTGACATATAAAGCTCTTAACAACCAATCTCCATCATATCTTAAAGACCTGATAGTACCATATTATCCTAGCAGAACTCTTCGCTCTCAGATGGCAGGCTTACTTGTTGTTCCTAGAATCTCTAAAAGTAGAGTGGGAGGCAGAGCCTTCAGTTATCAGGCACCTCTCCTGTGGAACCAGCTCCCAGTTTGGGTTCGGGAGGCAGACACCCTCTCTATTTTTAAGACCAGGCTTAAAACCTTCCTTTTTGACAAAGCGTATAGTTAGGGCTGACTGGGGGACCCTGACGGGATGAGCTGGTGTTTTCATTTGCACAACTGACTTCCCCTCTTGACGTCCCTTTAGTCTGCCCCTAGTTATGCTGCTATAGGCCTAGGCTGCTGGGGAACCTCTCTTGATGCACTGAGCCCTTCCCTAACTACCTATGTATTTACTATATATACCATTATTGCATTACATTCACTCTGTTTCTTTCTGTGTCCTTTCTCCGAGTGTCCCTGGTCCCAGAGCTGGATGCTTCAGATGTGTGGCTATGTTTTATGGTCCTTGTGTCCCACCCCCCACCTCTCTATCTCTACCTCTACACCTCTATCTCTACCCCTCTACCTCTTCCCCTCTACCTCTATCCCTCTATCTGTATCCCTCTATCTCTACCTCTACCCCTCCATCTCTATCCCTCTACCTCTTCCCCTCTACCTCTATCCCTCTATCTGTATCCCTCTATCTCTACCTCTACCCCTCTATCTCTACCTTTCTACCTCTTCTGTCCCTCTCAACCCGCCCGGCCAGCAGGCAGATGGGTCCCCCCACATTAGAGCCGGGTTCTGCTCGAGGTTTTTTTCCCTGTTAAAAGGGTGTTTTCCTTGCCACTGTCGCCTTTTGGCTTGCTCTGGGGGTCAGGCATATGGGTTCTGTAAAGTGTCTCGAGACAATTTGACTGTAATTGGCGCTATATAAATAAAATTGAATTGAAAAAAAAATTGAATTTAAAATGAGGCCACTTCGTTTCAGACAGAACCTGTGATCACAAAACAATGCAAAATTCTTAGTTCCATGTTAATAAAGCACTTAAAGCTTTAGGTATGGCTAAATGCTTTTTTCAAAATTAAATATATTACTCCTTGGGTGGTAGTGGCCCCGAGTTCAGTAAAGTTGGAAAGATATTCACAGATTCAGACTTCCAGCATCAATAACTCGTTAGATATAAGTTGTCAAAACATAAACGGTGCCTCTTTCCCATCCTTGTAAGGTAGACAATGTGCTACAAGCCCAGTTTTATCAACAGTAGCTGTCTTTCAAGCTACAGGAATAACACTGGTGTCTATGGAGTGAACAGGGTCCGTCTGCAAACTGCAACCGCTGCAACAGTAAAGAGAGACACAAATATTCAGTAACTTCACTCTTATACATTGTAGTGTCACTAAAATCACTGCAGCCTTCAACTGGCTCCTGTTGACAAAGTGTTTTAACAGAAATGTAAATGCTGTAATTTGATTCTTTTAATGAACCATGTAACTTGAATTGATGCGATGCTGGTGTGACCACAGTGCACACGTCTGATGTTGCTCACAGTGGTCCAAGCGACCGCTCAGGGAGTTTGTGTGTTTGCTCAGACTCATGAAAAAATAGAGGGAACATTGCTCATTAGGGTCATGAGGGGCTGCAGTCTATCCCAGCTGACTTAAGGTGAAGACAGGGGACACCCTGGGCAGGTCACCAGTCTATCACAGGACTACTTATACAAACAATCACATTCACACCTACAGACAATTTATAATCACCAATTAATCTCAGCATGTTTTTGGACTGTGGGAGGAAGCTGGAAATCCTGGAGAAAACCCACACATGTACAGGCAGAACATGCGAACACCATGCAGAAAGATCCCAGGAAGGCAAACCGGGGATCTTGTAACTGCAAAGCGACAGTGCTAAGTACAGAGCTGCTGTGCAGTCCTACGTTAACATTGTGAATGAGCTCATTGTGGCACATTAGTGACATAGATATGCTTTTAGTTCAATTTTATTTAGTCTGCTTTAAATCCTAATCCCAGGGCACTCTACACATAAAAGATTTGTATATCTTTTTAACATTGTAGGCTTCGATTTCATTGTTTTTCTTTCCAGACAGTACACTTTAATGTTTTGTAGTTAGGGTTAACTACTTAACAAAAAAACAAGGTTAAGTGCTGCAGAAGCCTTGAGACAGGTTCTAAGTGCCTCAAGTGACGATGAAAACAGCTCAATCATTGAGTCAGCATAGGACAATGAAGATCACATGACTGTGGTTTTCTTGAGGTCCCGAACATAGTAACAGGGTGTTTCTGCACAAAGTATTTGAAATATTATACATCTCCAAACAAGATGAATGCCTAGCTTTCCTTTTAAACAGTATGAGAGTAACAACTAATTAAAAAAAACAGTCTGACTAATGTACTATTCGCACAGGATCAGTATTACCTGGGGATCTCTGGTATTTTGTGAATTACTCCCCACGTCTGTGTTTCTAGAAGTGCATTTGCACGGGATAAGCAAAGTCTGTATTTTACTCGAATTTACTGACATTACAGCCTGGATATGATGTCAAATCTGTGCACGTCGCAACATCCGCTGTTGTCACGCGGTATATAGTTGTTATGGCAACAGTAAATATGTCAAAGCAACAATGTGACTTTAGAGCAGTGGACAGCGTTGTCTGGATAACGGGCATTTGTATTAAGCCTGTTGAAAGATATGCCTAGAAAAATGTTTCTTACCGCATGTTGTTATGCATGTACTCCATCTCAATATCCCCCCAAATTTCCCTCTTCTTTTTGATCTGATTTTGCCTTTTTTGTGAATGGTCCATAGGCCTGTTGTGTATAGGCCTACTCCTGCATTTGCACCTAAAATGCTGTCAATAATTTCCACTGCAGCCTCCATAATTCAACTGGGAAAGAGGTAGAAAAAGGCACACAATAAAAAAACAACTAAAATGCCCCCCAATCACTGAGATGCAGATTCGCACGGTGCTAGTATTATCACAGGACGTCGGTGTTTGGTGAACTATGGTAGATAATTTACGGTGGAATTTTTACTTTACAAATTACAGACATGGGATTAAGATCACAGACATCCTCCACAATTATTACAAATCACCACTGGTCCAGAGGTAATACTAATCCCATGTGAATAGGGCTTAAGATGACTTCATTGTAATGTGTTGTTGATCAAAATATTAAGGAGTTACCAGTTCTTTTTGTTTTGGTGTTAAAAATGATAGGAGCATACTGTAATTCACAATTCACCCAAACATACCTTCATTTTTGAAATGGATGTTTTTCCCAGTGTAATACAAATAAATAAAAAATGTTTTGTACTAAGTATCAAACAAGGATTGTCTAAAAAATGCAATTTCATTTTTCCAGTGTGTTTTTTTAACACTTTGCATTTAAAAATAAAGACCATAATTACTTAAAATAGAGCACTATAGGGCATCTGCCATAGATTCAAGAAGCAGTATAGCTACAATGTACACAAATAGTACAATTTAAAAAAATATTCCCATATATATAGGATAAAGTCATAAAAACCCCACTATGTTTTATATCGAGTGTGGGTCACTTTGGTCGCTGAAGAGTTAAAATAATAGTTTGTTTCCCTCAAAATCAATATCATACTGCACATTATGAAAGTGTTGGTTGGGGAAGCAATAAAATCGAAATGCAAGAAAAACTCATCAAAGTCTTGCTGTATGAATATTGCTTAAAGAGCACTTTTATCCCTTCAAGCTGGAAGTGAAGACTACCCTTTCTAAAGTCTAAGTCTGAGTAGAGATATGTGTGGGTGACACATGACCACTTTAAACAGACACAAAATAAAAACGTCACAGATGTTCACAGCTTGTTGATGTGAGGCTTCGCACAGCTACTGGTTTTCTCTGCTTTTCAATGAAAATTGATTGAGAAATTCCGCAAGAGCGGCACTGTTGATTAGACCCTGACTGTGGTGGGTGATAAAAGCCAAACCTGTTGAGCCTGCATTCACAGATCGAAGTCAACATTCTGTGCAATTAACACCACACTGGATACACAATAGCTTGTATACAGGAGTGTATCTTTGTAGGTGTAGGGCTATTTTTCTGTGAGCATAGTGCAGGAATCTGGTTCCATTTGTGAAGTTGGCTTGTTTACACAGCTCAGAGCCTGTTATTTTTCAATTACAACATCTGAAACAAGGTCAACAGTGTAGATTAAACAAACTCTTATAAGAAGTTAAGGTTGCCTTGAAAGTGTTTGTGGGCAATTAGTCAACATACACATCCATAAACAGAAAGACAGCCAACGTTCAGACACATATGTACAGTTCATGCTGTACATCCCAAAGTAGAAATCTTGAAATGTCACAGTCTGTAAATGTTATGACCTTTTAAAAACTCAAGGTTAGTGAGCTGAAGTTGCACTTCATCCTCAGCTGAGAACATATTCTAGTATAGTTTCATTCATATTACACATTTTTTTTTACATTTGTACCTCAGAGTACTTTAAATAGTAAGTTCAAGAGTTCATTTTTTATTGAAAGAAACTGAACAGATCTCTTGAGCATCATCTGGTGTTTGATGATTTTGCTGAGTGTGCCACGGTGGGGTAGTGGCTAGCACTGTCACCCCATAGTTAGAGCTGTGAGTGTGCTTGATTGTCTGTCTCTGTGTAGCCCTGTGATAGACTGGTGACCTGTCCAGAGTGAACCCTGCCTTCACCCTAAAAGCTGGGTTATACTTTCTGCACGAACAAGCCGCGCGGAAATGTGCCGCACGGAAATCCGCACGAGAGAATGTGTGTGCATTTCTCCGTGTGGCGTCTGCTCCCAAACTGCAGGGGCAGTGTATCTTAAACACATGTCTATCTGGTCTATTCTGCTACTAAACTAGAATAGAAGAAGTTTGCCATTGTTTACATCACGTACAACATGGCGTTTTACCGAATAAAAGCATTTCAGAAGTTATTTTTCATTTCACACCAGGAATTGTTCATAACACGGTTACCATGGTGATCTCTGTGTGATGAATTGTATAAGTGCACGTATTTCTAGACTTCAGCTACGAGTAGGTCCTGGCCCTCTGCCATGTTTTTCCACGCGGCTCCATCCGCGTAGTTAGAAAAATGTGGAGGTGCACGGCATGGAAATTTTCCACGTGAGAACAGCTGCTCAAGGTGGCGTAGCTGCTAAAATGATGCAATTTTTCCGCACGGAGCCACATGGACCTCACGGACCCGAAAAGCATAAAACAGGCTTAAGTCAGCTGGGATAGACTGCAGCCCCCCATCGAACTCTTCCATAGGTGTTCAGTTATGTTGAGGTATAATTCATGTGATTAATATACTCATCAAACCATTCAGTGACCACTTGTCACTTGTGTGGAAGAAACCACTCATATCAGGATAGATACCATATCAGTGTTTTTCCACTTTTCTGTCACCATGTGCTGATGGTTCAACCTTCAAATGAGCATTCACCTTTGTAACAATGGTTTATGCACTGCAGCCCTGATACAATACCATTCTCTGTGTAAATGTTGACAACTGTTCTTGCTGACAGTCTGATCTCATCCTGCATTGACATTCTCAGTCACCTGAGGAGGAGCTGTTCTTCTGTTTTTCATTATAGATCTCGTTCATCAAATGCGTGCTGCCAGCTGCAATGTTTGACCCTATTTAACAATGCGTGTTCAATAGTCCAGTTTAGTCATTGTTTCCACAGAAACACTATTCAGTTGTTCAGTAGTCTTTGTCACTGAAGCTCCAGCCATCAGTGCCTCAACAATGAACCCTTGTTCAAAGTCACGTAGCTATCTTAAAGCAATGGGACAATCAAGTGAGCCTCTTCACCATTGTTATATATGCTTAATTTTAGTGTCACTGTTGTTTGTGCATATGGTAATACCATGATTTTGATAATTATTGCTTTTCCCCCCCATCTTAAGCTTTTTGAAAACATAACATATAATAATTAAAGTAAGTGTTGCAGATTTTTATTTTTTTTTACTGTTGTCAAAGGTATGGTATGCAACAGAAATGAGTACACCCGTAAACAATATCAGTTTATTGTCAAATCATTCAAAATTGTATCACTTCTCAACACCTTCATTAATTCTAAGTTGAACAGTAGAGTATTTTCTTTTATAAACAATGCAACAAAAATGAATACACCTGTGACCACTGTGTACACAAGTACATCTGTCAGGTCCAAGTAGCCTGAACATGTTTAAACAATGAATACGAGAACTTTCTCAATTTTGGACCCATAGACTGTGATGCTGTCTGCATCTGTGCATCATAGATCCATATCCTGCTTTGGACAATCCTCAACACGATCTAGCCCTTAAAAATAAATGGGCAAATGCTTCAAAATTGGCTCACGGGATCAATTTCTGACAGTTTTAACAGTATGAAGGACCCTGCATAACATGAACCTCTATCACTACCTCCAAGAAAAACAACCCTTGCTTGCTTTTAGGCGCAACCAGAACAAATTAAGATTTTGCTAAAGACCATGAAAGGAAGCCTGATAAATACTGGGGGCACAATCTTTGGTCAGATGAGACTGAGATAAATTGGTTCAGCTCAGATCGTGTCGAGCATGTTTGGTGTGAGCTTGGCCATTGAATGCATAGTTCTGATAGTGAAGCACAGAGGTGAGAGTGTGATGATATGCATATATGGTAAGGACATATCCTGTTAATTTAAGTAACTTGATAAAACTAAAAAAAATAAAAAATTACCCCTTTCTACCATCCCGACATTTGAAAGAACTGAATGACACAGGTGTTTTATATGGCTTCCATCCTATACTACTTTATTTTATTTTTTATTTAACCTTTATTTTACGAGGTAAGTTACCTCTTCAAACCTGTTAATCTCCCCTCTTCTAACTTCCTGCTAAGTGACTCTAATTGTTTTTCCATTTTTGGTTTAATAACCCACCAATGCCAGTTGCTTCAGTCTGCTTTGTACTCTCAATTTAGGGGAGTCATCTTTGGATCTATGCAACATGGGATGTGGAAAAGCTTGTGAAGAGAAATGTGTAAGGAAACTGCATCTGTAGTACAGGATGAGAGGACCCTCAGCTGGGCTCCTAATTGCACTTTTCTTCAGAGGCATCCTTGCAGGTATTTGTATGAGCTATAAATCTGGCGGCTGCTCCAGATAAGCTCTAACACAGCCACCTGATGCGCCTGAGCTTTCTCACAATTTCCATCCACTGTCCAGTGTCCTCGTAGAAATGCATATTGTATGTCTATAGATTGTTTTTGTTTTTCTTCTTCTTTTTCATCTGCCCCCACTCCCTGCTTTGGAGGTCAAGGCTTTAATTCACATGCTGTATATTTGTCCAATGGTTATTTGCACTTTTTAAAATCGTTTGGGATATGAAGTTGAGCAAGTAGTCATTTCAGATAATATTCTGCTGTTACTTCAGTTTATTACCAGAGAACTACAAAAAGTGTGTCTTGTGTAATTTAGTAGAGGTGGAGAAAAAAACTGTCAGGCCCTCCACCTCCAGCTCAAGTTAGCTGGCAACCTCCCTTTTCCTCTCCTTCCCCATTTCCCTCCTGTGGGTGTAAGTGTGGAATGTTTACAGGTGCGGATCATTGGCTGATTACCTGAATGTGCATGCCTGCAGTGGGGAGTGGTCAGCCCATCTACTCCCCACTCTGCTCCATAAAAGCCTGGTTCAGACCACTACACAACGCTGGCCCATTGAATAACCTCAGTTAGTCAATCGAGCCACTCTGTATGTTCTGCTCAGTCTTAAGTCATGCACTAGCCATGGTTTCCTCTGTACAGTCCATGACCAGTCCTTGCTTTGCGTGCCTGCTTTGCTCACCAGTGCTGCCTGCCAGCTCAGCCTGCCTGTCTCCTGGAATACACGACACTGCCTTGGGCCAGCTAGATCATCTTGTCATACTCCACACCTGTCTGCTCCGGTCACTGACGTCACTCCAGCTGCGACACCAAGTCTGCCATGCCACACTCCATCCACATTCCCTTCGCTCTTCTCCCTGTCCAGCTGCCAGCTAAGTTGCTATCCTCCTGTCTTGTAGTTGGTCTCGATTTTATATTCTTGAGTAATAGCTGCTTATGGTAGTTCCTGTATTTACTCTTTACCCTTTACAGCCCGAATTGCTTAATTCTCGTTGGTGCTCTACCCCATTATTTCTGCCTACCTTGCTTTCTTATCTTGGTTTTTACCAAGTCCTAGTTAGTCCTCGTCGTGATTATTTAAATCTGTAGGAATTTATTGATCTGATTGTTTAGTGTACTAAATTAATAGTCTCCTATGTTTACAGTCAGTTCTGCCTCTGGCTGATAGCAGTCACCCACGTTTGCTTCAGGCTTAACCACTACTCTTTGAGTTAGTCAATTTCAGTTTTCCTTTCTGCCCTGAGTGTGTTATTGTGTATATAGTCCATCCATTATCTATACACCGCTTAATCCTCATTAGGGTCGTGGGGGGCCGACTTAGGGTGAAGGCAGGGGACACCTGGACAGGTCACCAGTCTATCACAGGGCTGCATAGAGACAGACAATCACATTCGTATTTATGGACAATTTAGAATGAATTAAACCAATTAACCTCAACAAGCTGACAAACCAATTGACCAGTAAAACTCCTGACCTGACAACCAAAGAACAAATGGGAACATACAACATACTTGCAGATCAGACCAGGTACACACAAAAGGTGTAACATCAAACACTAACACATGAACAAACTACAAAGGAAACAAAACAGCATTCAGCAGTCTACTAGTTTAGAAAGAAAACCCTGGTTTGAATTATATCCAAAAATATATTAACAACTAATTTAAGTGAGAGAGAGAGACAAAGAGACACACTCCAGTTTGAAAGCCTGGCTCTCAAAAATTGTGTGCATGTGACGGCTCTATCTCTCCCAGCACCACCCTAGCTGGGAATGGACAGCAGATGAAGAGGAGCCATCAATATCAGTCACTAGCTATCGATTACCTCATTGATGAGGCATTGTGCATGTGTGTATTTGGGTGGCAGCAGGAAGAGGAGAGGAGGGCTGGGGTTGATGTTTATTCAGGATCACAGCCAACCCAGTTGTCTGTGGCCAGGGCCTTTCATGGGAACAAGCAGCTGATGTCGATACTTGAGTGACTTCGTCCGTTTAGTAGCTGTCAGTCACAATTAGGCCCAAACTCTGGGCCTGGTGCCAGGAGGCTACAGTGTTAGTAGGCCAGCTCCATATCAGAGTGAACTGTAGGGATATCTATTACTTTGAAAAACAATAAAGCATACATTTTAATAACTATAGTCTTCATGATATAGGTCAAATCTTGCATTTCTTTAAAGATCAAAGAAGTGTGTCACATAGCAAGATACATCTGTGGTGTGGCAGTCCACTGCTGTCAGGTTAGAAAAGTGCGCTAAATGTTTGGCCATGTTAGTAGGCTGAAATAACTGCATAGATGAAATCATAAAATGTGGTACACTCATTTATGGTTTCACATAAAAATAATTTTTCAAACTAATCACATTCTCACTAGCCTCAGCTGCTTGATTATTGCTATCTAGCATGTATTTTCATGTTAACAAGTTACTGTACACGTCTTCTGTTTGTTAGCATTGCCATTGTCACATGCTTTTTGTTAGTATTTAACACTAAGCACTGTGCACTGTGTTCTTTACTCCAGCATCAGAGAGGTGTACACATTTTGCCTTGTTATTCTAAGTTGTAGAATCTACAGAATATGGCACATAAAAGTGTATGGAATCAGTCTCCTAATTCCACTTTATAAGCCATGAAAAACTGTCTTCCCAAAAACAACGACCCAAATCAACTCATAGTTTGTTTAATTACTAAGCTACCTACCTTCAGTCATTTCAGAAGGCTGGAAAAACTGAACCACACCAAACAGCAACAGTCAGTCCCCAACATTAAAGCCACTGACAATGAAATGAATTTAATTTACAATACAATGCTCTGGTGGAAAACTTTGCAACCTGCCAGAATGCAGCAACTTTACAGGAGCGGCTTTATGCAGCTGACCATTCAGTGGGTGTAAATACTGGATCCTCAGTTTCAGAAATTTGCGGATAAAGATCGACACAGACGACACATGTCCAATGTCCAAAAACTGCAAAGCGACAGGGTTTTCATTGGTTATCAACCATTTAACTGTTCAGACAGATTGTGAATCCAGCTTAAGTAGTGTCTAATTATTAGTCACAAAACTTCATAAGGAAAGTGCTGGTATGAAAGAATGGGTGAAACAAATGACTGTGTAGCAATACGTCATCTGCATAGAGACTGATAATATAATTTGTAATAGGTGTTTAAATTTCTTTAATGTTAATTTTCTGATAAATAGCTTTTGCTAATGGTTCAAAGAAGAAAGCAAACTGGGTAGGGGAGTTGGCATCATGGTTTGGTCCCCCTATGCTGAAATTTGGCATTGTTGTTTGACCACAACGACACGGACCAAAAATGATATGTAGAAAATCTTAACCCAGTGAATAAATGAATGATTCTCCAAAGCCAAACCTCTATAGTGTAGCAACCTGAAACTTCCAATTCACCTTATCAAGTTCTCTGTGAGTGAATGTGTAATATCAGATCAGTATCTACCTTTAATAAAATCAGTTTACGCTGCACTTGCAGTCATATAACTACAACAGTTGGTAAGTTGACACACTTTTGACACCCATATTGCACAAACACAAACATGACAACACACTCATGGTTTATTTAGCATTTGTTGGGGTACCTACAGTAGCTTCTCTTTGTTTGTTTTTTCTTACGTTGCATTAAATCTAGTTTATTTTACTGGTGCTGGTTAATCCACACTTCTGCTGCTGTGGTCATATGGTTGGCTTCATGCAAAACATAATGCCAAAGAAGCAACAGGCTTTTATGTCAGAGCAACCCACCAGGCTATACCAGTTCTTGTCATATTAAAGGGCGTGGGGCATGAATTTTTTAAAATGTAAATATTGCGTGATTCATTTGACTTACATTGAATGTTAAGATATATTTTAGATTTATTTCTATGCATTTAGTTTGGGTGTGATTTCGTCTGATCAACCGGTATATCGGCCGCCTTTTTTCATAGTTTGTCAGGCTGTTTTGCCAAATCATTTTGTTACTATAGCCATAGTTTAGTTCTGTTCATTTGACATCTTTAAATAGGCCCAGAACTTAGTAGTTGCTTTTGAAATTTTGTTTGTCATTTTTTTGAGTCCATCTTCATGTCTATTGCTTTGTATAGGTCAGTCCCTCACAACATGAAAATAGACTTTTTAGTTTATGAGCTAGAGCCTTACTTATGGTAAATGGTCTACAGTTGTATAGAGCTTTTTAACCCTAGCTAGTCCCTACGAAGTACGTTGCAATGTGTTCTCATTCATCTAGTCCTGCAATGGAGTGGCCATTTTGAGTAAATGTATTTAGTTACATCCCACCACTGCTTTTCTCTGGGTCTTTCCACCAAGTTTGTGTGTGAAACAAAGTGCTGATTCATTAGCTGCAGGTTTTAGGTTATAAAGTCCAGTGAAAACATGCTGAAGTCAAGTGTCTCACTTGTAAACTTAAAGGCTTTTGATTTTGTTGGTCCAAGCACAAGTTGTAACATCAGAGCTATAAAATCCTCAAGCTCTCCAGCATGTTTCTCAGGACAAGCAATTACCCACAAACACCTACACTCACTGCTGGCTTTCCCAGACTCCCTGTTGACCCTTTTAGACTTTATGTACTTCTGTTTCTCCACACACACTAACAAATGCACCTGTTTTCTGTGGACCTCCTCAGCCTGTCAGTGACCTTGCTACTTTAAATCCTTGACTATCCCATTTGAACAGACTGAGCTACTCGTTTTTCATTTACAGAAGCTCCGCAGGGACTGTCGTGCCCAGTAGACTGTCAGTGGGTGGAATGTAGGCCATTCAAACTTGGCCTCAGCAGGTCTGTTAAAGGGTTTCTGGGTCATGTTCATAATCAATTTTTCAATGAAATTGTAGCTCCACTGAGGTTTATGTGATATCACGGAATACATACAGCACATCCATGTAGACATGACCTCAAATCACATGTTAACTGAAGGCACCACTTTCAGAAGAGGGCTCATAAATTGCAACTAGAGGTTTTATTAATTGTTATTGAAGTCCTTTTTGCTTTACAAAACTATTTTGATCAATATGAGGGACAATGTACCAATTTTACACATGAGGATCAGTTCACCAACCATGGAGTGCACATACTAAATATGAAGCCAATTGAATTCTTTATTATTATTTTAAATAATCCATATATTATAAACTGAACACACAGAGTTGCAAAAAAAGGTTTAGAAACAAATGTACACTTGTGTCTCTCCATATTTTGTGACTTTTCTATTTTGTTTGTGTCTCTCAGCTTGAAGACTATAAACATGGATAGTGGACATACACACAGTTCCATTCATACTAAAACATACTTATTGCAGGCAGATGCATGTTTTGGCACCAGAGATGGAAAGCATGTAGAAATCAAAGCCCCTTCTACAGTCTTGCAGTGCTCACTTCAATGACAGCACTTTTAATGATGAAAGGTGAATCTCTTTGCACTGCTTGAGCTCAGTGTGTCATATAATTGATACTGTCATTGTATCAAAGGGCTGTGCAACCATATATCAGACTTTATCATTTTTATTTTCTTTGACATTCTTACTTTTGCCCATGTTAAATTAAAAAAACAACTAAATGGGTCTTTGTATGAAATGACAAAATATAAGCACATTTAAATAGCATGAATTAAAAGCTAAAAGCCACTGCACTTTTGTCTCACTCTCACGTTTTGATTTCAAATTCAAATGCTAAAGTATCATAAGCAACATGAATAAATCCTTAATCTATCTGACATTATTTACAGCTTGGAAGCCCTTTAGAAAGGCTTCATTAGACTACTGGACAGAGGCACCCATCTGAGTTCAGCCTCAGTGGTGCTCTGTGAACAGTGTGATAAGCCATCAAGCATCCAGGGATCACAACAGACCAAAATACATTCATTGTCCACAGACACAAGTGACACTACAATGATCATATTGTCCAACAAACACTCACATACAGAGTTCTCCAGCCTCTGCAACAGTGGGAGTCGCCCTGCTTCCTCCTGTCTACAGTCAGTGTCACAGAGCAGCGGCAGTCATGGCAGTTTTTGAATTAAAACTATGGCTCGGGGCACTTCGTTAACTTATAATGGAAAACAGAGGCCCTCATGAACGCCCTCTCACAGACACACATAAACACACCCTTGTGTCTTTTGATAAGGCTTGTACCCTTGTCAACAAGCACACATTTTAATTAGTGTTGATTGTTGGTGGCATGTTCAATAGTTATTAATTAGAGCGGGGAGGGGTCCCAGTCTTGATTGCATGCCTGAAGCTGTGATGCATTGTGTTGTCTCACACTCCAGAATAACAGAAGTGCTGTGAAAAATCAAAGACTGGGGGAAGGGGGACATGTGGGAGTTGTAACCCCTCAGATAATGTCTTCTTAACTAAGAGCACATTATTAAACAGTGAAGTGTGGACAGGGGGGACTTTATCAGGAATGTATTTTAAGTTAATGTAGTGATCCTTTCTGGTAATAGGATGTGTTTGGTCAGAAAAATATGTACAGCATTTTCATATTGCCAGACTGGAAAAATCTGCAAAACTGAAATTAATACAATAACTAACACAAGAGAAAAAAGTCAGTGTTTTAGAATTAATTTAGACTTAAGGCAATGACAACTTTAAATACAGTTTAGAGACCTGAGGCTGTGACATATTGGCAATTAAGCTGTGTGTGTTTCCTAAAACTTTATATCAGATTTTTAGTTTACATCCAACTTACTACAACATTGTATATTTTCAGTCTATGTATGTACAATAATTGTGGCATTATTTTACAGTGTCTACCACAACTTTAAGTGGCATCAAGAGTGCTGCAGTCATTTAGGAAAGTCTGCTTTTACTTTTGGTGAATGTGGTCCAAACATGTGGAGAATCACATTAAAGCTTAAATACTGTTCTGTCCAGCAAGGATTTCCATGGTAGCACAATATGGCTGGTTAAAAGTGTGGCCAATACTTGGGACACTTATCTCAGAGGTCAGATCTTTGCTGTAATGTCTGGCTAGCATGTAACAGAGATTTTTACTTGAGTCATACTTTAGTTTAAAGTTTAAATTCTATTTAAAAGAAATCTCCCTTTTCCACATCACCACATGGGCACGTAGTGGTGTGTGTCTTCCTTAAACTCGTGTCCTCCACCAGAGGCTCTAGCATAACAAGGAAAAAGATACTGTCGCAGAAAGGCTTTAACACAGAGTACTCCTGAACAAAATTGAGATACTGAACTGACTGCAGTAGCAGAGGAGAGCAGTGCCATAAAACCTGATGCAACCGCACCGCAGTCATCACACCTGCATCCAGCGAGTTGAGGATGAAGACTGTGGACAGACTAAACAATGTCAACCCCTGGATAAGACTGCAGCTTACTGATAAAGTCTTGCCGGTTGATGTTAACACAGCTCTACTCAGTATCCCCAATACCACCATAATAGAAACAAATAAACTCATATATGCCACAGCAACAATCCTGGAGATACATCAGTGAACAAAAGTTATTTTACACTTGTAAAGACCAGGTATGTCATGGCAGTCTTGAGGTCCCAATGATTCCTATAACTCAGAATTTTTTGTGATGGGATTATTGAAATCCATGCATCTTTGTCTCGCACGCACGCACGCACGCACGCACGCACGCATGCACGCACGCACAAAAAGCACTTTCATTTATTTATTTTAGGCCTTCTGTAAAAATATACATACAGTAATACAAATGTTTTGTCATATGTCCTGTGGCCGTTTTTACCTTAAACAGGCTTTTGGTAGCTGTCTACAAGCTTCTGCTGCATTTTTGAACACTTCTCTTGATGGACTTGCTGCAGTTAAATAAAGTTTGTTCACAGACGTGTGTCTTAATCATACTCCACATATTTTTGATGGGTTTTAAGTTTTTTTTAGGGAGACCAGTCTAAAACCTTTATTATAGCCTCATTTAACTATTTATCTACTACTTTTGATGTGTATTTAGGTCATTCTCTTGTTTGAGCACAAATTTCACCAAAACATCCCCAGAGCAGATGTCCTTGTAGTTTCTCATTCATCCAGGTCATGGTTATCCAAAGTTGTCAATCCAACTGGACTTTAAGAAGGTTCCTTGAAGACGTTTCACCTCTCATCCAAGAGGCTTCTTCAGTTCTGGTGGTGGTTGATGTTGCCTTGGCTTATAACCCCTGTGAGGTGTGGTCAGTGCTATTCATATTCTGACGACCATTGCCAAGGCCCACCTGGCTCCTCAACGATGGTCGTTGGGAGCCAGGGAGTGACACAAAGGGGGTCGTTGAAATGTGAGTTTCACCGAGCCCTTGTATGCTGATGGTGGTCGTTAGCATGAGCCACCTCACCTGAGTCATTCTGCCGAGTAGTTCTTTTGGGGAGTTTTGAAAGGACCTGATTGTAAAATGGCGAAAGATGATGTTGCAGACCACCCGCCCCCGTTCAGGGATGGCTTCTCCACTTTGACATGGATGGCTTCTTTCACGCCTCTCTCAAACCATCTGTCCTCCCTGTCCAAAATCTGAACATTGGTCAATAAAATGAAGTGCAATCAAGACGTGGTCGTTGGTTCATGGATTGTTTTGGATTTGATTCGCCATGCACACATTCCTGTTTGACTACACTAGATGATTGTATGGGTTCTAGTGGACACAAAAATAATATTACTAGTAATAATAATGACAATAACTATTGAAGAGCATGTTTCTTATGTGCCATGTTTGTCTTTAACCCTATATACTCTTCACTTATATTCTGTGTTATGAAACATTTAAACGGTGCTGCTACATTCATGAGATGTTCTACAAATACAGACTGATGTCATTTTCACATGGGGCTGGTGCAAATAAAGATTATATGGATTGTTATGGATTTTGGCAAAGTATGTCTTGGGGTTTATTGGTAAAGAGGTCAGTAAAGAGGGTGTGTTTATGTAACTGGTTATGAGTTTTTATTGAGAAATAATTTATCAACAGTTTTGGGACTCAAGCAGTTCCTTCTTTTACTCACTATCTTCCCAGCCTTAGAAAAAAAAACTGTTCACACAGCACAGATGAGGCTGAGGGTCACAGGAAATGTTTGGCTCCATTGTACAAGTTTGGGTAAACAGTTTTGTGGGTGGCCCAGTAAGCTAGTGGGTCTGCCGTTCTTTCTACAATTGCATTCGCTGTGGAGCTTTGCATTTGCCAGGCTCTACTTGCGTCTTCGTCCAATGGGCTCCACAGTTGAACTGAAAAATATTGAAGATCATCATCATCATCATCATCACCAGAAATGTTAGTCATTCCATATTCAGAAGAGAAAAAAAATACCTGTGGAAGGTGCTGCTGGTGATGGAGGACGAGGCTGCGGTGGTGCTTGTGACGTAGATGACTGCTGCTTGGTATTCTTTATGTTAATTGTTGTGCATTCTGTTATTAAACATTCTTTCACACTGGCTGCCACTCTGATTGGTGAATCCAAAAGTTTTGAACTGCAGAGCCACAAGTGTAGCAACAGCCAGTGAACTGTTTTTTTCTTTGGTTTGTAGTCTGTCAGCTAAGCACCTGACAAGGTTCTGTGCCAGGTGTTGTGGCATGGGGGTGGTGAGTTGGGAATATATATATATATATATATATATATAAAATCTATCTATCTATCTATCTATCTATCTATCTATCTATCTATCTATCTCTCTATCTATCTATCTATCTATCTATCTATCTATCTATTCTCTACAAAATACGAAATCTGACATATGACTCTCTCAAAGCAAATCACGGCAACAACAGGAAAAAAAAAAACAAGCTACTCTGCAAAAAACAATTCAAATGAACGACACTAAATAGGGATCTACTATTCCGGAACACTCGATCCCGCTGAGTGATTCACATAACAAACCGCGTGTTCTGTGAGGATCATGGGGAGGACACTGACAACCTCACTCACTGCATCACGGACTACATTAACTTCTGTGTGGATTCCACCATGCCCACCAGGACTGTACGCTGTTTTGCCAACAGCAAGCCCTGGATTACTCCTGACATAAAGGCTCTCCTAAAGGACAAACGGAGGGCTTTTACGTCAGGAGACAAGGAGGAGATGAGGTCTGCACAGAGAGAGCTGAGGAGGAAGATCAGAGAGGGGAAAAGCAGCTACAGGAAGAGGATGGAGGGTCAGCTGCTGCAGAACAATGTCAGTGGGGTCTGGAGGGGCCTGAAAACCATCTCTGGCCACAAAGATCCCAAGACTGAACTGAGACGGGACCAGGAGTGGGTGAATGGCCTGAACACCTTCTTTAACAGGTTTGAACAGGCAGCCACCCCTCCCCCGGACCAGTCCACCCTGCAGCAGCCACCACTGCATCTGTCTGCATCCCCTGCTGACTGCACCACCCCCGCTGCATTCCCTCTCCTTACGGCTCCACCACAGTTCTCCTACCATCACACCTCTCCTCCCCCACAGGGCCCCACACTCACAACCAGCACTCAGCCCCCCTGCCCCAGCTTGTCCCTATCGACATCCCATGTGAGGAGAGAACTGAGCAGGCTGAAGATCAGGAAGGCTATGGGTCCGGATGGCATCAGCTCCAGGCTCCTCAAATCCTGCGCTGATCAGCTGAGCAGGATTGTGGAGCATGTCTTCAACTTTGAACCTGAAGCTGGGGAGAGTACCACAGCTGTAGAAGACGTCCTGCGTGGTACCGGTGCCAAAGATATCGCACCCCAAGGACCTCAACCACTACAGGCTGGTGGCACTAACATCCCACCTGATGAAGACCCTGGAGAGGCTGGTCCTTTGTCATCTGCGACCCCTGGTGAGCTCATCATTGGACCCGCTGCAGTTCGCCTACCAGCCCGGCATTGGGGTTGATGATCTAGTGATTTACTTCCTGCACAGATGTCTCTCTCACCTGGAGAAGACGAAGAGCACTGTGAGAATCATGTTTTATGATTTCTCCAGTGCCTTCAACACCATCAAGCCTGCGCTTCTGGGGGACAAGCTGGAGCAGACAGGAGTAGACTCTCACCTCACAATGTGGCTGCTGGAATTCCTCACCAACCGGCCACAGTTTGTGAGGGCAGGGGACTGTGTATCCGACACTGTGGTCTGCAGTACGGAGGCCCCGCAGAGGACTGTCCTTGCCCCCTTTCTTTTCACCCTCTACACAGCAGACTTCTCCCATCACACCACAAACTGCCATCTTCAGAAGTTCTCTGACGACTCCGCCATCGTCGGCCTCATCATGGGTGGAGATGGGGAGAAGTACAGAGAACTTAACCGGGACTTTGTGGACTGGTGCCTGCTGAACTGCCTCCAGATCAATGCGGTGAAAACCAAAGAACTGGTGGTGGACTTTAGCAGGAACAGACACCCTTCTCCTACACCAGTGAACATCCAGGAAATGGACATTGAGATTGTGGACTCTTACAGGTACCTGGGTGTTCACTTAAACAAAAAACTGGACTGGACTACAAACACCAACGCATTTTATAAGAAAGGTCAGAGCAGATTCCACCTGCTCAGAAAACTGAGGTCCTTCGGGGTGCAGGGAGCACTTCTGAGGGCCTTTTATGATTCTGTGGTGGCATCAGCTATCATGTATGGAGTGGTCTGCTGGAGCAGCAGCATCGCAACTGCAGACAGGAAGAGACTAAACAAACTGGTAAAGAAAGCCAGCTCTGTCCTGGGCTGAACCTTGATCCTGTGGAGGTGGTGGGAGACAGGAGGATGATGACAAAGCTGTTGTCTATCATGGAGGACACCTCCCACCCCCTGCAAGACACAGTAACATCACTGGGCAGCTCCTTCAGTGACAGTCTGCTTCACCCGCGGTGTCTAAAGGAGAGATACCGCAGGTCCTTCCTTCCTGCTGCAGTCAGACTTTACAATCAAGCCTGCTCTCAGTAGCTCAGTTCACCCACCTACAAACTGTGCAATAAAATGTAGATAATGATGCTGTGGAATTTCATAAGAATGTTGCTGTAAATATTGTATTGTATTTTTTCTTCTAGAAGTAGAAAATATTTATATCTATGCACTGTGTGCATTGTGTGCTGCTCTCCTTTCTATTCTGTTCTGTTTGCTGCTGCTGTTATATTGTAAATTTCCCCGCTGTGGATCAACAAAAGTTTAATCTATCTATCTATCTATCTATCTATCTATCTATCTATCTATCTATCTATCTATCTATCTATCTATCTATCTATCTATCTATCTATATTTGAAGGACATTTAGGAGAAATAAGCATCACACAACACCAGTCCCAAGTGGGTGGTGGGCTTTAGAACACACCACAGCAATGTCCCAGAACAAGAGCCGATTAATGTCACCAAAGCAGACATCCAATAAAGGTATTAAGAGCTGGACAGCACCAGGACCTGACATGACCTGACGTGATCTACTCCTACTGGTTAAAGTAGCTTATAGTGCTCCATGATCACCTGACAGCACAAATGAGTGAGCTGCTAGCAGCAGCTACTCACCAAGATGGGCTAACACATGGTAGGACAATCCTGATTTAAAAAGATCCCCAAAAGGGTGCAACACCTTCGAACTACTGGCCGATAACTGACTTCTTGACAACATGGAAATTCCTCTCATACATCATAGTAGCCAAGCTTAGAAGGCATGTGTCAAGACAAAAGCAAAGCTTAGAAAGGCATGGGATAGGTCGAAGCACCAGTTACCGGCTGTCAACGCAGTCACACTGTAAGACAAGACAGACCGCCTGGTCAACTGGATTCACTACAAGAAAGTCTACAGGACATTAATAGCATTCAAGAAGAACTCAATGCAGTTGTGAAAAAGAATGCTGTATGCCAATTCCAAGGCCACCACGCAAGTCAACATATATCAAGGTGATGCACTGTTTCCACTGCTTTTCTGCATTTGCCTAGATTGCTTCAGGCAGATCATCTCAAAGAGTGGCTACAGATACAGAAACAGAAGAGGAGCAACCATCATCTATTAGATGTACGTGGATGACATCAAGCTAAATGCCAGGAGTGACCGAGTCAAATCACTGTTCTCCCTGATCAGGACCAATGCAAGGAAGTCAGTCACAGCCAAATACCTCAGGAAGGTAAGAAATATGCTGCAAAGCAGGGTCAGTGAGAGGTTAAGGTATTTGGCCCTAAACACCTCAGAAACACATTACCTAACCAGATAATTGCTCTAGATGGCATTGCCTTGCCCTCTAGTTCTACTGTTAAAAAAACTTGAAGTTGTTTTTGATCAGGATATGTCATTCAACATACACGTAAAACAAATTTGTAGGACCTCATTCTTTCATCTGTGTAATCTAAAAATCAGGAGCATATTGGCTTAGAGTGATGCTGAGAAACTAGTCCATGCATTTATAACTTCTATGCTGGACTATTGTGATTCCTTATTATCAGGATGTCTCAATAACTCTCTTAAAAACCTCCAGCTGATACAAAACGCTGCAGCCAGAGTTCTGACAGGAATCAGCGACAGAGCTCACATTTCTCCTGTATTAGCTTCATTGGCTTCCTGTCAAATCCAGGAGAGAATTTAAAATCCTGCTTCTTATATTACACTGTTAATGTTGAAGTCCCATCTTATCTCAAACACCTTATTGTACCATATCATCCTAACAGAGTCCTTCTCTCTCAGACTGCAGGTTTACTTGTGGTTCCCAGAGTTTCCAGAAGCAGAATGGGAGGCAGATCCTTCAGTTATTAGCTCCTCTGTTGTGTAATCAGCTCCCAGTTTGGGTTCAGGAGGCAGACAGCGGAAGGAACAACTGGAACAGATGTGGGAGGTGAGGGCCAAGGTGTTCACAGTTGCAATGGAAGTTTTCAAGGTACCCGGGCTTAAAGAAGACTCTTTCACCCCCAACAAGGTGTGGTGAGAGAGTTTTATGTTTTATATATACTGCATTTTAATACTTTTCTGTGTAGCAAATGTACTGTACACATGAAAACAAATAGTTACTAACACATAGATGTACTCTATTTGTTTATTTCTTCATATCATTGATTGTGTTTGTATTAGCCATTAGCAGCAGTGTCCCAGTTGTGAGGCTTACCATATTTAGGATATGATGTTTACATAGAGCACAGAGAATTCTGGTTCCTCATATCCTCATATACATGATAAGCATTAGTATCCCAGTTACTGGTTATTATTTTCTGTTAGTGTAGGTGCCTGTGATGTTCAGAATACCAACTAGCAATTTATTCTGACATTCCTGTAATTGTTAGCTAAACTACAAGTTAATTTGACTGTGTCTATTGAAAATGAGGTCACTTGGGCTTACAACAGGCATAGAACTATTTAATGTAAACATCACATTGCAGATTTGGTTTATCGTAATGCCAGTCACCGCAGATGAGAGTATCGAGAAACATTGAACACTCTGACCATGTCAGGCTACTGCACTGGACAAGGAAGCAGTGGTCAGAGATACACAGCTATGACTGGTAGGACAACATTATCATGATGGAGTTCAGTGATCCCAAGTGGAGAGAATTTTTTTTGCTTTAGTAGGACATCCTTTTATCAGGTATGTGATACAGCTGAACCATTTATGAGACAAGAGGAAACAGAAGTGTGAGCACCAGTATTAAATATTAATGAGCATGACCATAATGTTGAGCAGTTGCATTGAATATTGTTTAGTTGCTAACTAGTTTGTGGTTCACAGAACCACAGTCAAAATTTTGAATATAAGTTCTTGTTGCGGTATGGTGGAGAAAGCTATGAGCCACAACTCTAAAGACAGAGCTTCCAGATAGTTTGAGTTTCTGTTCATCACTTAGCTGAAGCCATGCCTGTGCAGAAAGTCAACAGTAATCAGACATAAGAACAAGATGTCTACCGACAACAGTATCCCAGTTCTTTTTAAGTACTTAAAAGTGGGATAAGGATTTATGCAGGATTCTGAAATCAGAACATGATGCTTATATGTAGAAACACAGAAACAAGATAGTTCAAAAACTAGATGATAACTAGGATATCCAAGTCCTTGTAAACCAAGTCATTTAACTTATGCTAAAGAAATGCTGTTGGTCTTCTGTATTTACTGAGGGTAAACTGGGTTGATCAGACAGATTTCATATTTTACAAAATATCTACTTATATAAATCATATTGTGTGAAAAGTTGTGGAGAGCATCTGCCAACTGCCCCAATATACACTGTTTGCATGTTGTTTTGTTTCCCCAAAGACCAAAAGTTGAGGTGGAGAGTGCAAAGTTAGCATTACCCATGGAGACATATCAATGGGATATATGCCAGGTAGACATAAACCAGAATTATCCTTTGAAACAGAACTTTCGAGCAAAATTTAGATGATCCAAATCACCAAAATGGGTAACTCAGAGTATACATGAAAAAGCAAGCCACAGAAAACCACAGAAGAAAAATTTGGTATACTATATTCATTCATTGTTCATTGCAAGCAAATTTCAACATTCTCAGTAAAAGAGCATTTGGAATTATGGCGTGGTCATATAACAAGCAGAAGTCTGAATGCTTTTAAGAATTACTGAGTATAAAGTTAGGAACGTGTTTTTGCTGTTGTTGTGATTCTTCTTCCCAGTCTGAGTTTAGCTGAATGAAATGTGGTGCTACTGCTCCACCACCTGTCACTGATATGACAGCATTTCTGCAAAGTTCTGTTTTCTAAACCAATATTTTCAGATTTATGTTTATAGGCAAGATTCACGGTTTGGGTGTAGGACTGACAGAGCGATAAAAGCTACAAATTTAGCTGCCTTAATGTGGACACAGCCTGATACATTGTTAAACATGTTAGCAAACGTTTGCCTATGCTAACATCCAGCAGACTCAGAGCAACAGTATCATTCATTTGAAGTAGCTTTGGCTCTGTTTTAGTCTCCACAAGCTCCTCTCTAACTGTGTCTGTCTTTGACTTATTAGAACTTGTTTGTTGAAAACAGGCTGGCTGGATTTCAAAATAAAAAGAGTGCAAGTTTGATGTTGAAAAGTGTTGAGCTGGTGATAAACTGGTTAGGTATGTCACAGCGTCACCTTTCACACTTGTCCCATTGTTTATGTAGAAGTATGAATCACTGCAGCTTTAAATTGAAGAAAATCAGTTATGTTTCCATGAAAACAATCATATTAGTGACTAGGACTTAATGTTATTGTGCCCCTTTGCTTTGTCAATTTATTTTACTGTATAATTTTGGTTAAATTTCATAGGGACATTTATTTGATGAAATTGACTTGTTGAGTCAAATGACCTAAAATGATTTAAAAATAGCTGGCGGAATCTATTCAGAGCAATTTATAAATGCAACAAAAGAAAACAACATAACGACATGGTCTCAGTGTTAAAAGATATCTAGAGAAACTGGGCTTGAATTCCCCTTTGCATTCTATAGCTGTCCTCTAGAGCTGCACTCGAACTGACCTCCCTTCCCAGGCTGTGGACTGACACTTCATCAAGAGGCCTTGTGACAGAGCAAGAGTGACGAGGACCATCCAACCCCCCCCTGCCTCTTCCTCTCTGTCCTGCTTTTGCTGTGCCTTTTGTTTGGTGCCTAACGACAGCTGTGATGGAACCGTCATGCTCTGTGATTATGCCGTCCTGCAGCCAGGCCGTCTCTCTGCTGCTGTCATCGTTGTTCTGCTCATTCTCCGTCTCTATCCACTCCGTGCACCAGAGAGAGCACTGCAGGTCAAACAGAGCCTTGCATTCTCACCCTATATTACCCCTGATCTCATATGGCATCATATCCAATCTAATTTAAGAAGAGATCTAGTGTGTTCTATAATGCATTTGTGTATATGCATGTATATATGTTTATGTATATGTTGCCATAAGCAGCAGATAGGGAGGCCCAGTAGCTAAAAATATCATTTTCCTTCGCCCAGGAATTGTCTGGAGGGTTCATTGGAAACTTGTGCAGCTGGGTGCGTTTCCCGCTGTTCGCCTGAACACATACCCCTCATTCGGAGACGGTGAGCAGCTCTGCCTATTAAAATGTAAATTCCTTCTCGCTGCAGCAGCAGCAACAGCAGCGACGGGCGAGCCCAGACTGGGCTGCAGCAGGAAAGGAAGGGGAAACTGGTGGGGGTGAGAAGTGTACACGCTATAGGCAGGATCTGTCTTTCACCACGCAGAGGCTCCCAGATAGGCAGCATGTGGCTCTATAATATGCTCCACTGGCCGGGCCCATCAGCGGATTTCAAAGCTCAGGCAGGAAACAAAAGGTGACTGGGCCATTCCTCTGATGCAAGCTCACTGTAATCAACTTCACTGGCTTTATTCATGCCTGTGTCTTTTATCCTATATTAAAATGCTTCTTTTTTTAGAATTTATTTTACTCAATTTGCACAATTTTTTTTAAACAAATTAAGGTTATTACATTTTATTCCTAGGACACATTTCAAAGGATCAACACTTCATGAGTGACCATATCTTTCAGAGTAACAGTGTGTCTGTTTGAAAAATGGGGGACACAGAGGAGTTATGGTTACAAAATAAGCAAGCTAACCTTAAGCTTTATTTGAGTAATAGGCTTCTAAAGGGTTTTTGCTGGCAGGGCTTTGCATTTTGTTCTATTACTTTCATAATGCTTTTACATGAAGCAGACAAATTCCCACTTTTATTTAACAATTTTTACACATTATTGATTAGTCCCTCACAATGCATAATTATTTTCAGGACTAACTTTTCTTGATGCTAAATACAAATGAAATAAATAATAAAAAAATACAGAAAAGCTGTAGTTGAAAATAAAACAAATAATAAACAATGAAACAATCATTGTTATGTGTCTAATTAATAATGATAAAAGTCCAAGCCTTGAATGATACACTGGTTTAAGCATCAGCAAAAATAGGAGCACGCACACATACACACACACAAAAAAAAACAAAAAACAGACAAGCCCATATAAAAACATGAACACAGATTTAATGTGTAACAGTAAGTTTTTTTAAGATGCCTACAAACCCCAGGAACCTGTTATTACATAATTGTATAATTGTTGCCATGCTAAGAATACTTCATAAGGGTCTATACACAGCCCTCTTTCTGGAATAACTGTATACGATCATTAAAAATGCCCTCTGATAAAATTGAAAGCTATTATTAAACATTAAAACTTGTACTTAGTCTTGCTTTAAATACTCTTATATAATACAGAATAAACATGTTCAGAAATTAGAATCCTGTATTGCATACATGTATTATTGTCATTATACTAGCATATATTGAGCTCCCTGGAAGTATGTTAAGTATATGAATTCGCAGTGATGCGTGATAACGTTCTAGATGTGAACATAAAAACTGTATTTTATTTAAAAAACTGTATTTTTGCTTTATTCTTCTGTTTCCATTTGAGTGTTTTCTTACTGTATGTGTACTGTACTGAACAGCCAATGATAAATGAACACTGAATGGAACAGGAATTGCATATAATTGTAGTTCCCAGTTAACTTACATTCTGTCCTCGACTTTAGTTCATCTCCAGTGACTGAAATGATGAGCAGAAATAAGGCCAATGTATGAATGATAACCTGCAAACTGACAGCACCTACCTTTGTTGTAGCTGGCGTCATGTTGGAGTTCCTAGCATGTGTCACTAGATGGAGCTGCGATTATACTGTAAGCAGCTCACACCCCTCGGCGCAGCGGCCACATACACAGCCTCTACCTGCATGTCCTCTACTTAAACTGAACACAAGAAACACAGCTGGCTGCTCCAACTGTTGGCCTCTATGCTTAATGAATTTTGTATTAGACTTTTTTTCTCCCTTTTTTTCTGCCCAGCATTTTATTATGCAGCAAACAAACGGAGAAACCAAATAAAAAACAACACATGAAAATATATTTTTAATAAACATCCATGATCACGAGACAGTGGTGTTGATTTTTTTGCTGTATGTGTTTTGGAGACTGTGGGGCCCCAGAGGGCTTGGAGGACACAGAGCATTGTAGCAAAAGCTCATTATTCTCTGAAACAGAAAAATTGTGTTGGAATTCACCTGATGCTGTCCAGTGTGTGACAATAAGAAGCATTGATTTAGCAATAACAGGCTGATTTATGTGGGACCAAATGACAGTGTAATGTCTGCTTCACTGACACAGCCTGTGTCCTTTCTCTGCCTTTAGAGGTGATTAGACATGTGTTTTTGTGAAAAATGCAAACATGTATGTTCAAATTTATGCCTGAGCATTATGCATGTTTTTAAATTTGGATAAAGCTATTTTATTTTTTTTCCTATTGTACAAAAAAATTGTGAAAACACCAAAACCAACAACTCACATGTTGTCTGTGTAGCCAAAGCCCAATAAAACTCATCCTGGGTATCAGTAGATCACCAGAGGTTGTTTTGCTGCTGAAACACAATAGTGTCAGCAGTAATCATTACTAAAAGCATGGAACTGGTCTAAACAAGGAAGTAAAGATAATGTCATTCAACACATAGTCAGCCTCATAAGAGTTGTTTATGCCCAGTCTATAAGTTACAGTATTTATTTTGATTGTGTCACTGAAACATCAAGTAAATTCAAATAATAATAATAATAATAATAATAATAATAATAATAATAATAATAATAATAATAATAATAATAATAAATCACAAATAAAATCAAACCAAAATGAGAATGATCTGACTCCTCCCTGGTGCATCTGGCTGTTTAGACAAAGAATACTCAGATCATGACAGTAAACAAAGATGAATTTCACTCATTTCTGGAACACACTTGTTTCCGTTTATATATAAAACCCAGCATGTGCCCTGGAATATGATCTAAATTCACCCATGGATTTCACAGGTAATTTGCAAGTATTTTTAGTGGATTTTATTGGTCATTACTTAATAATAGTGAAAAATTGTGTAGTTTTAAAATAAGCATGACAGTGTGATTGGACCTTGTTTTGACAGACTGCACACGCCATTGGTATTTGACCATGCATTGAATCACAAGTTTGTTTAAAGTCTCCATAATGGAATGAGATCTGTAGAGGCAATTGCTTTCTCAATACTGATTAGCTTACACTTTGTCTGATAAAACTGTTGCCTGAACCTGCAAGAACCAGCAGATGCACATGGGAACTGATTTCTCCTACAGAAGAGGAGAGTACACATGGTTCCTATCTGCTATGATTAAAATGTTAAAATATGAATACATAAAACAAAACAAAATGGTGTAAAATCTAATTCACTACATACATGTCCTGTTTAACCATATATATATTTTTCATTGAAAAGTACAGCTGAATTCTTGAGTACGTTATACCTGCAACCTTTCAGCTGCATTAAAGTTACATCTTGCACAGGTTCATCAGTTTTTAGTACGGTTTCTTACATTATCCAAAATTATTGTTTTAAGTGAAATTATTACACAGTCAGTACAATGGCACAAATGTATACAATGGCACTGCAGTTTCATGTACAGATGCCCAGTTTGCCTTGCATTCAACTCAATCCCTGGCTGGCTTCTTTTCATAGGAAACACTTTTGAACAAACCAATAGCTACATTTTAAAACTGCACAGTAAGCAAGTAAGCAGGAGGTCGTTGGGGTGGATGGCAGGTGTACAAAGCAATCAAACCTAAAACATGACGTCATATCGATATATATAGAACAACAAAAACACTATATTTGCTTCATGTGACTTGCCAAATAGACAAAATAACAACATCTCATCTAACTTGGTTGCTTTTCTTCAATGCACACTTACTCCTACAAATTGTTTCAACTCTGGTGGTCTTCACTGCCCAACCACCAGAATGTTTCTGTAACTGGACATCAAAGAACTCCTCACCTGTACTGAGCTGTCCCACAATTCCATCTACAAAATGGTCCTCTTCCTCCTCACAGTGAAATGGTTTATTCTCTCCCAGAGGGTTGAAAATTGTCCATCTGTCTTTTTCAGAGAAAACGAATTCCAGGTCTAACCAACTGTCAGGCCTTGTGTAATTTAAGAGACTGCTTCAAATATCTTTTAAGTAATGAGAAGTCATTTTCGTGGCTGTTGTTAGAGCGCATTGCACAAAGGCTTCCATTCTGTCTGAAATGGTACATTCAACCATGATGAGAGGAAAAAAAAGAGATAGCCAAAGTCTGAATGACTCTAAGGCCTTTTGAACCCCCAGTCAAATATCATTGTGGGAGCTCCTCTCCTGAGTGGTAGTCACCAAATACTGCTGTTAGTACTGATTGAAAATCCATGAGGACCTTTGTGAAAGCAGCATAGTGCCCTTGAAAAATGATACAAAAAATGTCTCTGTCCTTCCTATCAAAATGTTGTGTCTGCGGTCTGCAGCACCTCGACTCCCAGCTCTCCTCTTTCATCTGAAAAAAAAAAGAGTGGCTAGAGAGAGTTCAGAGACAATTTCACTTTTATTTGAAATGACCGAGACCACGGCAGTTACAATAGACTTTTAGAGGCCATCAAGGCTGTTTGTGGCCCCTTCTCTCATTGATTTGTCATAGTTGTGTTGCTGTAGCGGGGTTTGTTTAGGTGCATGTAATGTACTAAAGAGTACTGTCTCCAGTGGATGGGATCAGATCAACATGGTCATTTGTTTTCAGCAATTTTTTGCAAATTTTATAAAATTAAGGATTTTGCTTTTATCCAAAACATTATTAAAACCTTACTGGTGATACACTGGTAAAAACATGTCAATATATAACATAGAATTTTCAATTCTGCAAGGTCTGATTTAATGCACACGCACTGTTAATAAAAGTTGTGGGGTAAAAAAACTGTATAGGGGTTGCAGAAAGGTGTAATTTGAGGAAAAATATTGCACACTGTACCCTATGGAGACATTTAAATTTTTATATGACTTGATTTTCACATATGCACTAATATCTCACCAACTCCTGGAAACTACCATCGATGTGTAAAATTAATGGTGCTCTCTTTTCAAGGTTTATGATGCTCCCACTGAATGTCGCATTTAAACGCAATCCATGTAATAAAAGCATGGTCAAAGGTTTTTCCCCCCAAGTAAAAGTCTAATTATTTGTGTAAAAATGAATTCATGCTGAATGGGTTGTAATATATCAAAGTAAATACACTATTCCCTGGCGAAGATGGTGCTTTTCTTTCCAAATCAACATTAAGTTACAACAGAAAAAAGCAAAATAACAAAACAAAGAATTAACAGTAAACTTACCAACTTAGTGCCAGCCTTGGGCCCTATAAATTTAGTTTCATTTAGAAGTTAATGTAATTTATTTTGTAATATGAATTTTATTGTATTTACACAATGACAAATAAAATCCTATATCTATAAAATCCTCAAGAATCTGATCTAGACTCTACTTCTTCTCACAGGTATTCTTAGTGTTGTATTTGGTCAGTCTGATCAGTCTCTATGTCTCACTGTGCTGCCTGTACACCACGTCCCAAAAAGTCATTCTCCCTAGAAAAACAAAGCTCAAGGATTGAATATGCAATCATGATCATGGCCTTCAGTCTTCTAGGCATGGAAAGAACAAGGGGCGGGGGCAGACCGGTTCGGAAGCCGTGGCGACGTAGGCCAGGCAAGACTGGGCAGGCAGGGGGGGAGTCCGGAGCTGAAGCAGACCAGGGCGATGCGGCTGGCAGGGAGCCAGCAGAGACAATGATCCAGCATGGATTGGTGGGGCGAGTCTGGCTTTAACAGCTGCTGATGACTGATCAGGCTCAGCTGTGGTGAGAGCGCAGCTGAGTCCAATTGGCCAGGACTGTCTGATCCAGGGTGTAGCGCAGAGGAGGGAGGGACCATGACAGTACCCCCCCTCTACGTGCACCTCCTGGCTCACAACTGGGCTGGTCAGGGAGTTGGTGGGGAATTCCAGAGGTGGAGGGGAAGTCCTGGGGCAGGCAGGAGTCAGTCAGGAGGGACTTCTCCGGGGGACGGCCCAGGGGCTGGACAGGCAGGAGAGACCCCTCCGGGGGCCGGACTGGGGACTGGACTGGGGACTGGACTGGGGATCCCTCCGGGGGCCGGACTGGGGACTGGACTGGGGACCCCTCCGGGGGCCGGACTGGGGACTGGACTGGGGACCCCTCCGGGGGCCGGACTGGGGACTGAACTGGGGCCGCCACTGCAGGGGGGCGGCTCGGTGCTGGGGCCGTCACTGCAGGGGGGCGGCTCAGTGCTGGGGCCACCACTGCAGGGGGACCGCTCGGTGCTGGGGCTACCACTGCACCAGGGGAGGCGTCTGCTGACTCCAGCACTGTTTCTAGGCTGGGGGGATTTTCAACAAACCTTGGCGGGCCTCTGTCTCCAGCCCCACCAGCCATGGGAGGGACCATGACAGTACCCCCCCTCTACGTGCACCTCCTGGCTCACAACTGGGCTGGTCAGGGAGTTGGTGGGGAATTCCAGAGGTGGAGGGGAAGTCCTGGGGCAGGCAGGAGTCAGTCAGGAGGGACTTCTCCGGGGGACGGCCCAGGGGCTGCACAGGCAGGAGAGACCCCTCTGGGGGCCGGACTGGGGACTGGACTGGGGACTCCTCCGGGGGCCAGACTGGGGACTGGACTGGGGACTGGACTGGGGATCCCTCCGGGGGCCGGACTGGGGACTGGACTGGGGACCCCTCCGGGGGCCGGACTGGGGACTGGACTGGGGACCCCTCCGGGGGCCGGACTGGGGACTGAACTGGGGCCGCCACTGCAGGGGGGCGGCTCGGTGCTGGGGCCGTCACTGCAGGGGGGCGGCTCAGTGCTGGGGCCACCACTGCAGGGGGACCGCTCGGTGCTGGGGCTACCACTGCACCAGGGGAGGCGTCTGCTGACTCCAGCACTGTTTCTAGGCTGGGGGGATTTTCAACAAACCTTGGCGGGCCTCTGTCTCCAGCCCCACCAGCCCTCTTGGAGGTGACAGGGAGGGTGGTGTCACGCCCCTCAAGGACAGGCGAGGAGGCTCTAAGCCTCTTAAGGACAGGAGCGGGGGTGTCGGCCCCAACAAGGACAGGAGACAGGGCTTCTGCCCCAACAAGGACAGGAGACAGGGCGTCGGCACTGGGCCCCTCCAAGGCTGCAGGAAATGAGGCAGCACTGGGCCCCTCCAAGGCTGCAGGAAACGAGGCGGCACTGGGCCCCTCCAAGGCTATAGGAAATGAGGCGGCACAGGGCCCCTCCAAGGCGACAGGAAATGAGGTGGCGCAGGGCCCCTCCAAGGTGACAGGAAATGAGGCAGCACAGGGCCCCTCCATGGCAGGAAATGAGGCAGCACAGGGCCCCTCCACAGCAGGAAATGAGGCGGCGTCGAGCCCCTCCACGGCTGGAGGTGAGGCGGCGTCGAGCCCCTCCAAGGCTGGAGGTGAGGCGGCGTCGAGCCCCTCCAAGGCTGGAGGTGAGGCGGCGTCGAGCCCCTCCAAGGCTGGAGGTGAGGTATGGCGCTTTCCGGAGCCGCGCCTTCTACGCGAAGGCTTCCCCGCAGGTGGCTCAACAGAAAGCTGGGGGGCAGGCTTCGGCAGGTCGCCAGGTGACTGTGAGCTGGCTAGTTCCAGAGCAGGCCGAGAACCACCAGGCTGGTGGCTAGCCAGGTCTGAAACAGGCAAAGAGTTAGCAAGTAGGCTAGGCAGGCAGATCAGGGGTGAATTCAGGAATTTTAAAATGGAATCTGGCAGGTGGGGGACCAGCCAAGGCTTTTGGGCAGTCTGCCTGCGCCCCACAGACACCACTGCATCTTTCACCTCCTGTCTGGCTGCCTTTTTCCTTTCGGCCAGCAGACAATATAAATCACCTAAATAATCATATGCATCGTCATCCTCAAAGAAAACATCCATGGAGGAGACGGAAGACAAGGGCAGAATAAGGCTCTACTGCGTGCCTGCTGGGTCCATGACTGGCTGGATCATTCTGTCAGGGTCCGGGGGGGTTTGAACCCAGAGTGCAGGCACACAGGAGGCAAGACAGATTCAGAACTAAGGACTTTCATTTCACAAAAACAAAAGCAAACCAAACTCCATACAGAAAATAATGAATTTAACCAAAACCAAACAAAAATCAAAAAAATGATCTAGAACTACAACTAAACTGGCCACAATATGGGCTGAAAACCTAAACTAAAACAAATGGCTTGACTCACAACTCAAACGTCCAAATGGCGGGGGCGGGGGCCGACTGGTTCGGAAGCCGTGGCGACGAGGCCAGGCAAGACTGGGCAGGCAGGGGGGGAGTCCGGAGCCGAAGCAGACCAGGGTGATGCGGGTGGCAGGGAACCAGCAGAGACAATGATCCAGCATGGACTGGTGGGGCGAGTCTGGCTTTAACAGCTGCTGATGACTGATCGGGTTCAGCTGTGGTGAGAGCGCAGCTGAGTCCAATCGGCCAGGACTGTCTCATCCAGGGTGTAGCGCAGAGGAGGGAGGGACCATGACAATATATTATAATGTAATATTGTACATTAACAGTGGTACCTGGAGGCACAATGTGCAGCTCTGAGAGACCTGAAGTGGACATGGTCCCCCAAACCAAACTGTGGGCACTGAGTTTCACTGCTCAGAAGATGGTACTTTTTCACCATAATCTGCATAGATACGTTTGTTTTGGCTGTTGGGTGTCGGAAGTAAGCGAGAGGACATTCATCAAAGAAAATACAGTTGTCCCAGTCTTTTGGAGTCAGTATTATGGACTTCTTTGCGAAGGCCAGTCTCTTTGTGAGTTGTGAGGTACATTGCCTCTTGTAAGCTTTCAATCAATGTTTCTGTTAAATAACGATGCACAGTGCTCTTAGAAACATCTTCTCCAAAATTTTTCAGCCTCTGACTGAGTTTCTGGCAGGACTGGTGTCTTTTACTCTCGGCCTTTCTCATCCTTGGTTCTTGCAGTTAGGCCATATGGACGTCCTGAGTGAGTAAAGACTTTGAAGGATCCTACTTTGTTGTACATTTGCCACTACTTCTGCACCCAGTGGATACTTCTGCCAAGGACTTCATCTACCTGCTGACCAGTTTTTCCTGCATTTCAAAGAGCAATGGCCTGTGCACGAATCTCAGACTCTGAAAGAGTAGCTTTTCCACCCTTACTCTTGGCCATGGTAACAGCGCTTCCAAAGTTTGGTTGTGAATGTAATGGATTTTGATCAAGCAAGAAATTTATCAAATGGGACCTGACAGTTTGACCAGACAAACAACCAGACAGTACCTGATTGACCAGGGGTCCGTTTCACGAAGCAGGTTTAGTGAAAACTCTGAGTTTGTTAACCCTGAAATGAGGCAAAATGAGTTTTCCGTTTCACAAAGGGAGGTAACTCAAACCCGAGACAGAGGGGTAACTCTAGCCTGTTTCACAAAGAGGGGTAACTTAAACTCTCGGTCAGTTACCTTAGTAACAGACTCTATGACTCTAACCTGGTCGAGACCAGGTTTTTCTCAGTAAACCTCGAGTTTCTCTCAGTCTCCGCCCTCTTTCAGCCACACGCTATTTCATTTCCTCATTCATTCAGTCAGCTGGCGAGTTTTGGTGAAGTCTAGTTCTGCCGTGTGTCAAAATGATGTCCTTTTATGAACGATCCAGTAGATGAAGGAGCAGCATTACTGCACAGAGAATTAAATATTCGTCAGGAGATTATCAGACCGCGCATAGATGTTCTCGCATTTCTCGACAAGTATCTTTTAGAGCGGTACTGTTTCACGTCACAGTCCATAATCTACATCCAACCTCATCCGTCCTTACATTTACAACATGACCAACCGCAGTCATGCTCTCACATCCCAGCAGATATTGTGTGTTGTGCTGCGGTTCTTTGCAAATGGAAGTTTTTTTTATATAATGTAGGAGATGCAGAGCACTTCAGTAAGACAACTGTATGCAGGACGGTCAGAAATGTCTGGCCCTGAAACAGCTTTTACCATCTTTGTCGTTTTCCCTGGACATAAACCTGTCAGAGCCATCAAGGCTCTGTGTGTGTGTGTGTGTGTATATATATATATTGTTGGCTGAGTAGAAGTATGTCAGTTTAAATAGCCTTAATTATTTAACAGAACATGATATGGATGCAGACATTTAGGCTGTGTGTGGGATAAAACCACTGCACAGTCAAACAGCCACTTAATATTTAGGCTACTTTACAATGTAAAACATGATCAAAATGAGGTAGCTCCATGAGATTATGCCGACTTCTTACCTGTTTTAAAAATGTTTTTATATTTCATCTTCAGCTTCTGCCACATGCCCTTCTCCCCTGCAAGATTGCACCTAAATGAAATAACTTAATAGTCTACTATTCAAACAGTTTTCCTGTAATATTATTGTGATTTAAACTTACGCATTGACCCGGGCAGCAATGTTCTCCCACACCGTCTCCCTCTCTTTTGCAGCTGCAGGTGTTGCACTTCTTTCTAAAAACATGCTCAAACTCGCTATATAAGCACATTAAGATTTCCAAATCAAACAGTGTAGTCCTCTGCTTCCCCGTTGCCATGGTGACTCGTCGAATCGGCGCTCCATTGATACTGGCTTTCCAGAGTTGTGGTGCACGCGCTTAACTCCGGGTAAAACTACTCCGAGTTGATTAAACCAACTCAAATCAACTGTTCTGGAACCGAAAACTCAGAGTTTTCTGTCTCAGAGTAGATCAACTCAGAGTTCAGGGTTAAACTCAGAGTTTGTTGAACCTGCTTCGTGAAACGGACCCCAGGTGTAACCCATTTTGGTGACAAACAATCAAACATGTTGTCCAGTGGGGAGAATAAACTTTTGGGACACAACGTAGTTTTCATTCTATAGTTTTATTAAGCAGAATGGTTGATGCATACATCACCGTAGAAGATCATAAGCGAGAGTATCAGTCACAAGTGGGGGATCCTCTGCTAGAATTTTAGCCCAGTGCAACATTCTGTGTGTGATTAGTCACTAAATGTAATCACCAGGTGTTGTATAAACCATGGATTAATAAAAGTTGATGTGACATGTTTCTCTGTAGAAGTCAAGGTACAGAGTGACGCAAAATGAAAGAATAAACAATATAAAGTCCCCATGTACTACCAGAGCAGCCTTTGCATACCCCGCCTTAGCACTGATTCTCCAAGTCTGTGGAGCTCCACTGGAGGGGTAAACACAATTTATCCAAAAGATATTCTGTCATTTGGTGTTTTTCTGCCTAACACCTAAGTCCAAAATCTCCCAAAGGTGATCAACTGGACTGAGATGTAGTGACTGTGAAAGCCACAGCATAAGATTCACATCATTGTCAAACCCACCACACATCCAGTGACCTCTCACGTTTTATGGATGGTGGCATCCGAGGAAGATAATTCCCAGGAGGATAGAAAAGTTTCAAGATAAAGGTGATCACTTTGAATAACTTTGTATTGACTGCAAAATGATCCTTTCCTCTAAGGGGAACAAGTGGACCTTTACCATCACAGCAAAATGACCCCAACTGGATAACAGCCACTAGATTCTCTTGCTGTAGGAGTCAAGGGTTCAGGTTTACCCTTGTTTTGCCACTCATTTTTACAATCTAAATGCCACCTTTAATGACATTCTTTTTAATTTTACTACATCATTGTGTAGTTTTTTCATACTGTTGTCAAATGATTAGACCTGGCCCAGAAGGAAATGCTACTCTCACTCCACCTAACATTCATTATGAAGTGAAATCTTTTCCAGAAAATTATCTGAATGCAGCGTGACAGCACTGACATGGAACTTGTCCTACTCATTCCACTCATTTTTTTATGTTCCATTCCAACACTGTTTTTCATGGCTTCATTGTGGGACCTCAGGTTTTACTGTGTATCAACAGCAACTTTAAACGCAGTGAAGAGCATTACTTGAGATAAGAAATTCTTCAGTAAAATGACTGAATTTTATAAAATACACACAAAAATACATTTATAACTGAATATTTTGCTAGAGTAACAAGGGTAAATGTAAGTTGCTACTTTCTCCCTGTCAAATTAAAATATAATAAATGCAGTTTTTTTTATTCTAGTGTTATTGTCTAGATGCTGTATTGTCTAACAAATTGAGACTGACATCTGTAGTATCCCTGGACACTTTGAGACACTTTCTGATGGAGTGCTGTGGATCTGAACTAAGTTTGGCTGCCCAGCAAGAGCTTTAACTGAGTGAACCACTGGAGGATCAGTGACAACCACTACAGTTTTACTCTGTGGGCTTGACTATACATGAATGCTGGAACTTAACTTCCAGAAACATAAAGTAGTTACATGCGAGAGTGACATGTTCAGTTCTAACCCAGAGTAGAATTGTGTTTCTCCTGTGTCATACTTAAATGTTTGATGTTTTTGTGCTTACTGCTTGAAGGTGAAGCTATCTGTGTTTCACCTGGCTACAGTGGGCAGCTCAGTCGTACCTGGAGCATACACGCTGTGCTACAAAATAATCCTGGCTCCCATTAGGAAACACCAATAAGCTCTCCTCATTTCTCCTCCTCACTGCTGATGCATGCATATGAATCTGTCATTAGTGCTACCCCCCACAACACACACACACACACATTTCCATACCTACTCACACTGTGACACCCCTCCATCTGCGTTCCATCTTCTTCCATCTCTTCCCCCCTCCTTCTTCATGATGATTTGAAGACACCACATGGGTGGTGCAGTTAAACACCTTATGATTTATGGAGCTTTAATTTGGTTGAGGCCCCATCCATTGTTTTGCAGCTTGTGGTGCGGCGGGCTGCCCCGCTGACAGTAATTTCCCACCAGTTGGGGAGGATTGTGTATCATGAGCTAATGGCATTCTTTTTTTCCCCGTCTTTAGAGGAGGAAGGAGGTGTGTGTCAGTGTGTGAGAGGTTGAAAAGGCTAGCTTGTGTTTGAAATCAAGTAAGAAGATAGCGTCAGAGTAGGAAACAAGCAGCAGTTCCTATTTAGTCTGCCAATTGCACTTGACGGCGCTGTGTGCATTGAAATGAACCGGGCTGTCTGCAGCTGGAGGAGGTGCCGGGCTGGCAGTTGTTGAATAGATGGTTGCAGGTAATTACGGCAGCCCGTTGTCTGATTAGAGAATTGTTGTAGCTGAGCCCTCCCATTCACCTCAGACCTCCCTCACCTCCCTGTGGCCTCTCATCCTGATGGGAGTGGACAATTGAGCCAGACACTGTTTGATTGCTATCACACACATTTACTAAACAGCAGCTTCATGCACACATCCAGTCAGCTCACTGAGTTCAAAGGTTGCAAACTGCACAAAATCTGTTTCAGCTCACTCCTCCTGAACACTGTGTTTATTTCCTCTCATTGTTTACTCGATCCAAAGTGATTTTTTAATTTACTTATTTTTTTTAGCTCTGTGAATCAGATTTATCCTCTTTTTTTTCAGAGTTTTACTGGGTTACTTGGGTTTGGATTTCTAGCACGTGTAACAATGGTAATGATTCATTTAATGGGTCCTGTATATTCCAGTTAAGGACCTGGAAGATCTACTCAAAATTTGGAATGTAGATGTGAACTATAAGGAAATGGTTACATAAAGCCCAGCACAATTTTGTGTCAATTATGAGTGAAATTTAAAAAAAAGTGTTTCAAGTCTGTACAGAATGATGTACAGTATGTTCAGAGTTTAACTGTTTTTAATCTGCAGAAAGTGTAAAGTTTCTTTGAACTCACCTAGTTGAAGACCTCCAGCAGGATTTGTGACATCATTAGATCTGAAGCCAATCCTGTTCCAACACCACTGACAAGACTTCAACAAAAGGTGTTTCTTTTCAGTTGATTAGACGGGAAATGAGCCACTTTATTTCAGAGATGTGCTCTGTGAAAATTAGGCAGAAACGTGTAACTATAACTGTTGAATAAGAGAGGTTTTATAACATGTAGACTTTATATTTATTTATTTTTGGGGGGTTTAGTGGTCAGTTTAAAACCATAGCGTGCATATTAAAGATGGACACAGTGATCTTGAAATCACTATGTCCATAGCTGAAAAACGACTGTTACTGTGACAACCATAGTGAAGACACAAGTTTGGAATTTTGGTCGTTGGCATGTTCGTCTTTTGATACCGGATGGAACAAGTGAGCAGGTGATCAGACTGAAAACATGAGGACACAATGCAGTGATATGGAACATCTTCTAACCAGAGGTATCTCAAACTGATGGCCAGTTATTCATGTTTATGGTACTTCTCCTTTAGCAACTTGAAATGTGTCTTTTATATACATTCTATTTTGGAAGACAACACACCAGCTGAAAATTACAGGTAAGAATGCAGTTGTGCTGCATAAACATCAATTAAATAAATATTTACTGATCAGCAGGTGGATCTATATTATATGACAGTTGTGCAAAAGCATAATCAAGTTTTAATGTTTATTTTTCCAGAAAACTCAGATGAGTATTGATGTCAGTTTATGAAGTACTTATTGGAAAATCAAGGCCCCATAAATTAAAGTGTTACTTGCATGGTTGTACAGATGCATTTCTGATCAAATAGTGGGACCACAATATCCACTACTGTTACCAGACAAGGACATCTATGCTAGAGGATTCTGCACAGCCCAAACTTAGGCCATGGGGGATGGTTGGTTTTTAGGTCTATAGTGCCAATGCACTTGAGATGTCTATAATTTAAATTATGAATAGTTTGTGCATGTTAACAGTGGTGTAGAAAAAGTTCTTGGAAGACTTCTGGTTTATAATGAGGGGACTGTTAATTGTAGTTTTGTGACAAGACATGAAGGTAGGTTTCCTGCATCAGTCAGATACGCTACATGCCCATTAAGTACCCTATCATGCATACCCTTCTTTTTCACATTAGTATTCATCTCTGGCACTCAGCATTGAAATACTGAGGCACACATTAACCAAATATAGACAATATGTAAGTCCTGCAAATACTAGATTGTCATTGATTTGTCATTCAATCTATCATTACACAACAATTAACCATCAACATCCTGTGAACTTACTGTGAACATGGTGCACATGACTCCACGTCAGCACTCGCCTAGCTAAAGACTCTTATCCTAGTTCCTCTTGTCCTCATGTCAGCACTGTAATCAGAACAGATCTCAGAACACCTTGTACTTACCCAACAAATATACCGTGTAGTGCAATAAAGCTGAAGAAGACACTACCTGGTCTTCCTAATTGTGTTGTTATTAAATATTGAGCAGAATTTGAAAATGACTGAGAAAACAGTGTTCACTACTTGCATTCTCCTGTGGCAGCTGGATGACATCCTGCCTTACACCCTGCTTATTCCCACCCTGCTTATTCTTACAGAACTGGAGTTAGTTTTACTGCTTTTGTCTCTCTGAGCAAATGTCTGGGCATTTGGGATTGTCCGTTCGCAAAATTATTAAAAAATAGATGGATTTGGATGGAATTTTCAGGGAAGGTCAGAAATGACACAAGGACCACCTGATTAGATTTTGGAAGTGATGCAGCTTATAGTCTGAATTCACGAATTTGTTAAAGATTTCTGTCTCGTTGTGAGATAGCAGCACAGCGGTACTGTAACTATGACTGCAAATGAACACTACGTCAGCTGCCTGCTGACAATCACATGATTGCAATCCTACTATAAATTGACCGCTGTGGACTGATCGAGACTTATCCGTTGGAAATGATACAAGGAACAACTGATTTAATTGTGGGGGTGTTTCTGAGTCCCATCAATTATCGCCGCCCACTACATATTTAGGTCATGTGATTTGGTTTCTGTTCATAATGTACACATGCATAACACAAACCTGTGCTCAGCGCAAGGCCATTTTGTTTGTGTGTGCATCTACAATATTAAATGGCAGCATTCTATGGCGCTATGATTTCTGATCATCAATAACTAATAAACAAATGCTGCATTCCTACAAAAAAATGCTGCATTTCTAACAATTCCATATGGGGGAATGAACAGCCTTGGCGGAGTACTGCACTCTATGAGTGCTTTTCTTGTTTGAACAAGACCTTTTATCAGTGCAGGAGTAACTTGGTGTGGTGGAGTTGAGTAAAATTATGCTTTTCTTGAGGGTTAGTGAGGTTGTCCACTACCATATCTTTCACCTCGGGGGAGCTGAGCTCAGGATGACTCTGGCGTACCTATTACATCATAAAAGCACTCATTATTAACAGCTTAAGAATAACATTCAAGGGCAAACGACTTTGAAATGGGAAACAATGCTTTTTCTTTTCTCTTCACACCACATATTTGATTTGGCTACCCCTCAATAGTAATTCACTTTGATGTGGTTTTCCACATAAACAAAACTATGTGGCTGGAAGCAAGCCGCTGGCCGATGGAGTGTGTCGGCCATAAGAATCCATATCGCCACAGCTACAGAGTACTGTCTCTACAGAAATGGAAACGGTGTCATCAGCATTAAGGGAAGGGGAATGCCCATGCTGATTGCTCTCAGTGTGTGTGTGTGTGTGTGTGTGTGTGTGTGTGTGTGTGTGTGTGTGTGTGTGTGTGTGTGTGTGTGTGTGTGTGTGTGTGTGTGTGTGTGTGTGTGTGTGTGTATGTGTGTGTGTGTGTTAGTGAGAGAGAGAGCCATGGGGAGGGAATGATTGTCTGTGTTTATTGAACTGTGTTTGTGTGAATGTGTGTGTTCACATTCCTGACAAGTCTCATGATAGCTTGGCTGTGTGCTGTGGACTGGTGCTCAAAGCGCACTCCACTAGATAGGTGACAGTGTGTGCTGTTAGCATTTCACCTTTAGGTTGCTGCAACAGTCAGTCAGTCATTGTGTATGTCAATGTTGTTTTTCCTGTAGAGATCTCGGGTGAGGAGTTACAAAAGATATAGAAAAGACAATCAGCTTGACTTGACTTTGGTTTGTTAGTGTTCCTGTTCATCATAATGCCATTAAAGCACATGATTAGGAGCCCCTGTAAACACCATAATATTAATATGTTTGTGGGTGAACTAGCTATACAGTAAGACACAAAAACAAAAGAGTTTACACAATGTAGTGTATGTGGTGAAGACACATTTGGAAGTGCATTAAGCCATCCCTGAGGAAACAGTTTGACCTCAACAGCCAATTCAGCACACTTTTCACAGAATCAAATTCTACATATCTCTGTGTTACGGGACTTCACGAACAACCAAAGTCGTCCGAAGTACTCACATAAAGCCAGGTTATCAACTCGTTAAGTCAATCCAGGGCTTCTGAATCTTGCTGTCGCACCAAATGACCAGTTGCAAACATGAACAGGTCTAGAGCTGCTTATTTCTTACAAGATAAACAGAATATAATATAGACAAATGTAGCATTAACTGCTGCAGCCATAGTAGGAGGGAATACTGGCAAAAAAATCTCTGTAAGTGAATTCGTAAGTAACCAGTTTTATCAGTATCACTGCCCTATCATTAGGGCACGAGCAGATCTGACTATAACAACTGTGTATTCCATTTAGTTATCGTGTTGCTTAGATGTAGCCTATTCTTTAGGTGTGGTCGACATTTTTAGTCTTCTTGTTTCAACTACAGCCTCTGCTGTGTTGAATGATCTAGGGAGCAAGTAAATAACAAGGATTAAAATATCATTCAAACTGGTAAGTTGGCTCAAGAAGTACAAGGCTTTAGTGCTTTATTCAGTCTCTGTATTATTATTAAAGAATGCTGCTATCAGGGAATAGAACATTGTTCTGAAATGGAAGACGAGAGACTACGTTGAGACTATTATTGTCTCCTATCTATGCTTGTCATCAAAACTAAAGTGTTTAGACAGTCTCTAAAAACCCTTACTCTTACTGTCTGTGCACTGAGCACTGAGGCTCAGGCACAAGAAAAGAGAAGGAGACAAACGGGTGCTAACACAATGATTTATTTTAATAACCAAAGGTGACTGGGACTACAATTCCCTAAGGTCTAGTATCCAGAAAAGGAAACAGATACAGTAACTCAACTTTAGAGCTAGAGTGCCCCTAATGGCGGGTGGTACGAACTACAAATCTCGACAACACAAAGAACTGACCCATGGCAGGCACAGCCTGGGCAGGAGAGTTAAGAACTAATAATAGCTAATGCTGAAGATTAGTTGAGCACCTAAGCACACAAAACTAAGGATAACTTGAAGCGAAGGTGCATACAGCGGATGAACTATAACAAAGAAGCCACTAAGCTATACTAAAACTAAGGTAGAACCCGAGGCTATGAAACAATGTAGCTCACTGGAAACGAAGTTCGCAATCATTACACTATAAGCCAGATCTACTAACAAGAGTACTGGGTGAATCAATTAACAGGTACCACAAACAATCCAAGACCTAAGACAAACGTAGCTCTAAAAAAACTAGAAACTGCTCGTGTTGAGGCCGTACTGTCGGCTTGGGTGCTGTTACAACCCGACTGTCTAGGGTAGTCAGGTGGTAAACAAAAGAAAAAAAAAAAGAGGAAAGAACCAACAGGAAACCGAATTATAGAGTGACGGGCCGTGATTTATTTTGAAAAGCAAAGGTGTACATGAAGGTAACAAACGATGAGGGAGTTAAATGCAAAAGAGAAAAAAAAAAGCGGGTGCTACAGAACTAAAAGAACCAAACATAACCGAAAGCGAACTGGCCTAACAGTTGTTGAACAAATAAAAGGAAAAAGTATAACGGGGAACTAATGTACAAAACTCACAAAACCCAAAAATACAAATGCTGCAGCACCCCTATCTAAACTAACAAGGAGCGTGTGACTGGACCTGCTAATTGCTAGCATTTATCTCCCCCACGGACACTATGTTCACAAAATTCCACAACCAACACCGGGCAGCTCAGCTTCACCCATGAGCTGCCGCCGACATACTGAGTGACTGAATCTTTTGACAGCTCTCCCCGTCAGCGTGGTAGGAGGAGTCCTCTCATCCCGGACCAATCCGGCAGCTCCTCGGACTGCAGGCGGGCCCAACCACAGAACCACGGAGGAAGGATGCCTCTGATGGCAGACTGCTCACAGCTGTTCATGATGGAAAATCAAGACAGGAGGAGGAGCGCAACGGCCCAAGGCCGTAACAGGTGCTAATGGTGCTAGGGGCAGGAGCTGGTGGTCTCGGCAGTGACAGCAGATGGAGATTTGGACAGAGAACTGAAGAGTGACGGAGTTGATCCAAAGTCGGCTTGTAAGTCAGAGGCTTTGATGAGTCCAGTTGGGCAAGATGGCTCAGTCAGCAGAGCAGGTGGGGTCCGAACTGAAAAGAGCAAAGGCAGAATTACTAAAAGATTAAATACTACAAGCTAGGCTAGAGAGAACGAGTGACAGACTGACTGTGAGCATTCACGATCCGGCGTCGAACTGATGACTGGAGTCCGAATAAATGGTGTAGAGGTAGATGACAGATTGGTCCTGGCACACCTGTTCCTGCTTCTGCAGATGCCCCGGATTGCTCGCACCTGCCGCCGCTGCCACCGCATACAACACCTAAAAAGGAAAACAAACAAGAGGAGGGAGGAGCCCTAGCCGGAGCCTGCCGAGGCAGGCCTGACAACTATAGCATAAAAATGACACCAATACAGACATTTCAAGCAAAAATTCTGTTGTTTTATGCAATTAGCACATCCAGTGACTAAAATTTCTGGGAGACAACGTTTTGATTAATTTCAACATTTGAGACATTGGCCTCCCCAGTCTGGCTGATATTAGAAATTGACCAGTTAAAACTTCATAAATTCCATGTTGCCTCAGCAGGAAAGAATCAACATTGTTTTTTTAACTCCCCCGAATCACTAATTTCATAGATTTATGGACTGTGAGAATCTGGATTTAGTAAAACCAGAAAGTATAAACACAGCCTTGGATTTGTGCAATCTAAACAGCTATATATGAAGATCAGATTTAGATTTAATGGATGTATATGGGGACTGCTCAGTAGCTCGGTGGTCAGCACCAATGTCTGACAGATAGAAGAGCCCCGGTTCGTGTCTGGGCCTTGACCTGGACGCTGCATGGAGTTTGTATGTTCTCCCTGTGCATGCGTGGGTTTTCTCTGGGTTCTCTGGCTTCCTCCCACAGCACCAAAAACATGCTGAGGAGATTATGCTAAAGTGCGAATGTGAGTGTGATTGTTTGTCTCCCTCTGTGATAGACTGGTGACCTGTCCAGGGTGTCCCCTGTCTTTACCCTAAGTCAGCTGGGATAGACTCCAGCCCTGCGACCCTAATGAGGATTAAGCGGTGTGTAGATAATGGATGGATGGATGTGTATGGAATCCATGTGATGGGTGTGCCACAACCTTTTACTTATGACTAGTCATTAGGATCTAGTCTCCCCAGAAATGTCCTTGTGTGTTGGACTTGTAACATTCCTGCATTTGCTTGTGTTTTTGTACTAGCAATGTCCCGCTTCAGGCTGTATGTTGTCAGACTGGTTAATGTGATTTTATTCATTCAGTTTGATTTATTTTCTGATGTTTTTTAGAATGTAAAAAAAAAAAAAAAATTGCAGTGCATTCAGCTTTCTCGGCCTTCACACTGATTTTACAAACCAAACCATGTCACACAAGTATTAAAATGCCATGTTCTGTTCATTGGTAGTACCTAAATCATTATGCACATTTAAGCTTAACCACAAGAGTTTAGATGACTGGATAAATTTCGTTTACTTTTCAGAAAACGGTATGTCTAAAAACTTGATTTATTTTATATCACATTAATAAACACAAAGGGGGCAAAATATTATTAAAAAAAAAACATTTTCAGTACAATACAGTTGAATACATGACCACTACCCACTATGACCTCAATAACAAACATAAAGTTGAATCATTACCTTTCAGCAGAAACTGAGATTGTTTAACCTGAGAATTTATGGCAGAGCTGCTGTGTTGGATTGCACCAGACTGCACAGGTGTTCTTAACAAAGCAAATCTACATCACACTGCAAAATATACATCCAGGCAGACATGTTTATCAAATTTGATTTAGTCCTGAATCAGTCTGGAAAGGAATTCCTATTCTGAACAGTCCTTAGTCTACTCAGGTCCAGGGAGGGTCTGCCTATGAATGGACACAGTGAAAAGAAGTGCAGTCGCAAGAGAAAACCTCCATACAACTGTAGTCCATCCTATCTTACACTCACCCACCCAAATCCTACCATGCACTGTATTTGGAGGTGATATATTCCAGCATAGCACAGTTCAGAGCCAACAAGGCGATAAAACGCTTTCAATTTGGGAACCTTGGTTGAAACTCTGGTTTTTGGGGAGTGCCGGAAAAGCCTTAATTCCCTTATCACTTTGTACATATAGGCTATTATGTCTTAGAACACCATTTTAAGTTGCATTAGCAACCAAGGCACCCCCTCCGGCACCTACAAAATGTGAAGTTTCAATGGAAAGGCCCATCCCACCATTTATAAAAGCGTCTGCAAAGCCCTACTTTTTAAAGAGTGCCACCTCCGAGAAAGCTGTAAGCACTGATCCCAGCTGTGTGTATTTGTAAGGCCTCCGGAATTAATCCCGAGCAATTTTTCTGCACCACTTGTGTCTGTGATAAAGGAAGCCTGAGCATTCAAATGGGCTGGGTCCCTGGTGGCATTAAATTCTTACCATATTGGGCTGCAGTCAGGCCTGCAGTGTGAAGAGTTGACTGAAGCAAACCACTGAGCCTTACTGGGCTTAAAACTTTATACCTCTGTATCTCTCCTCCCTCACACTCTGTGTCTCTTCCAGCCAATCTTCCTATCTCATAGATAAGAAAACAAACACAACAAGTGAAGAAGTAGAATCCTTTTCTACAGTCGATAGCAGCATAAGGTCTTTTCAGTTATTGTGTGGCTCACATGCATTTACCTTCATACCTTAACTACACTAATTACAGGCAAGTTAATTCAAGTGGTCATAATCTTCACAGGCCTTTTAAGGCTTTTTGTGACTTAGTTGCCTTTTTTCAATTTCACAGCTTGCCTCACTAATTTGAAGCTACTTATTGCATTTAGCATGGCTGTATTTTTAACCTCTTCAACCCCAACGACCCAGTGACTGGGTTATTACAAATCAATGCCATGCCGCCGAACTTGAGTCAAAAAACTTTGTGTTTTGTTTCTGGTGGCTATATAAAAGTTTCCAAATACTATCAAAGGCTGGATCACTGGGAGCAGAAATGTTGAGGTTATATTTTAATGTTTCCACACTAGAACTGTATTACTGGTAGAGTTGAGGAAGCCTTTGACACTGATTTGATTTTTGTCTGAGGGTAAAATTCAAACAGCACAGCATATGCAGAAAGCAGTTTTTTTATTTATATATATATATATATATATATATATATATATATATATATATATATATATATATATATATATATATATATATATATATATATATATAAATTAATTAATTTTTTTAATGAAAATATTTCTAAACATATGAGACTTGGCCTGAATTTTTGCAAATAGAAGAAAAAAGCAAGAAACTCGATGGCATTTGTTCCCAAAGGTCCCAGATTTACGGTTTGTCAGTTGGTTGCAGTAAATTCAGTAAAATTTTAGAAAATTCACCACAGACCAAGACAACTACAGTTAATTATAGTTGGAGTTTCATGCCTTGGTTCTGATAACACTGTTCTCACCAAAGTAACTGCTGAGATTCAGGACAAGGAGCAAGGACAAGTCCTGCATCACTTCACCCACCCTGAAGCTTCATCATATTCAGAATTAGATTGTGACAGATCTGTCAGGCTGGCCACCTGGTAAAAGACACGCCATCAACATGATGACACTCTGAGGAAGACTACAGACAGCAGCCGAGACATGTCAGCAAAGTAAAAGCCATCCCTACTAATTTGTCGGTAAAAAAGAAACGCTAACCTAACTTCTTGGAGACTCTTGGAGGTGTCCTGGAAGGAGTTCAGAAGACACCACAGTTCCACTCGGAGACTTCAACTCTCACATGGGCAATGATGGAGGAACAGCCTGCCTGAGGAGCAGTGATCTGTTATTGGACTTCTGTACTCGTCATTAATTGGCCATAATGAATATAATTTTCAAGCAAAACTTGGCTCATCAGTATACTTGGTACCAGAATACATTAGGCTAAAAGTCGACAATCAGCTTTGTAGCTATATTATCATACCTGTGGCTGTATCTTTTGGATACTCTAATGAAGAGAGCCCAGTCTGTGAAGTCGTCATCTCCCACTTCCATAAGAGGTTCTTGTGCATCCTGGGGGAAGTTAGGGACATGGAATATATGTTAATTACTAACAAACAGACTGTCTTGGGTCCAGGGTCTTAAAGAAAATACAGTATTTCCATGTATTTCCTGCAGATAGAGGTGTTTGCTCACATGCCCAGAGAACAGTGGGAATTGTGGACCAGGAGTTTAGTTTTGCCCCAAGGCTCAAAGTTGAGTTAAGCTAACCCTGAATATGTCAATTGAATTATGAAGCAAAATGGTACACGAAATAATGTCAGATATTTTCATCTGAAGCAACCATACAAACATGAGGTTTACATTTTTTTCACTCAGTGTAAAAATCATAAACAGTAGCTTTAATGCAGAGCGGAAACATAAATACAACAAGTAAATTAAAGAGGAAAACTGGATTTGACAGGTTAAGGAGAAGGGTGTTGAGTGTAGAGGTGGGATTTGGTGTTTGTATCATGTTTTTGTGTGTGCGTATTGAACAGACTATGGGCCTTGACGTTTCCTGTGGTATATCTAAAATGTAATCACGGTAGCTCTCACATATGCCTCAGCTCTATAAACTGCTGGGTTCACAAATAGTTGATCGAAGGCCGGAGAGCCAGCTAGAGATTGAGTCTTGGCCTGGCTTTGATAGATAGAGCTCTTTATTCAGACGGGGAGAAAAGGGGAGAGAGACATAGTGTGTGTTGTGTGTAAATGTGTGCGTTTTGAAGGGAAGAGGGCTGAAAATCAGCCGAGGCTGCAGAAGAGAGAAGAGGCAGCATCGCAGCTGAGGTGAAGGGTTTTTGGAGAGTGGGCACAATAGCCTATCACAGACAACCTGCCGTTGCAACAATCACACTGCTGCAGAATTGAGAGCTGTGATGGCGCTCAGCGAGACAGAAACGTATAAAACTCTCCAGCCAGCCCTATTATACCCACTGTAATAAAGCCCAATAGTCTGATAGCGCCTCTCCTCTCACTTTCAAGCTGTAAAAGTCACCACTGAATGCCGCAACTGCTGCAGGAAATTTATGTCACACTGTTTATTTGTCCTTCCACACACTTGGTAAAGAATTGGTTCCCTTTTAATGCTATTTGAGTCCAGGGTAGTTTGAGACAGCTGCTGCTTTTTCTTCTGTTGTTTACAAAAAAGAACAAACAAACAAAAAAAGCCCAGGGCTACTTTATTACCTATTAGTTGTTTGTTTGCTTACTGAATATAAAATAAAATAATAATAAATGAAAAATAATTCATTATGTTATAAAGCATGTTCTGTGTATTAGCAAATGGCTCAAATAGATGAACATGTTGAAGATTGTAGGAAGATATCCTGTCTTTTAAAAAAAGGAAAATGAGGTGACCTTGTGTAGCCCATCTGGCCTTACACTGCCGTTTTATAAACTCTGTGTTGTGTGTGAAGAACAAGATGAAGACAAATCTCTTGCCAACTGGAAGGGGGTTTATTTCCATTGGAGCACTATTCAAAGACAATAACATCAATACAGCAGCTTTTCATGACCTGGCTTCTTCCTGCACACCCACTCCTCAGCGGGGCCTCGAGCAGACTGATTAACATCTATCATAATCAAATTTTTACAACCAATGAAGGACCAAAGTAGCAAACATACATTGTATTCTGATCGTATAGTTACAATTTCATATTAAGGAAAACCATACATCATGCTTAAAAAAGGTAATCTCCCACCCGCCAGGGGCAATTTTTTGTATTTTATTACAAGAAAATTATTCAGTTTTAACAAGTGAATATCAATACACAAATTTCATCATATTACTGAAATTAACAAATCATTAGTAATTTAAAGAAACAAATATACACAACAAAAATGTAAAAGTTAACATACCTGTTAAGAGACAAAAAGAAGTACAGCAGTTTTTCATAACCTGGCCTCTTCATGGACACTATTAAAGATGAGGTAAAAGAAAGTGAACAGTGTGAGAAACCACTTGCGTGCGACAGTACCCTAACTTGAAATCAATGAACTGTACTTCATAAAAATGACCTTACACTTCAGTACAAGATAACATGAAGCCATTAAACATTAAACTGTGAGTCTAACAAAATCAACTTTGAACTTTAAGCGCATTTTAAAATCGTGATTACAGGAAGAACTGTTTAAACTCACCTCTCCTCAGTGCCTCGAGCTGACTGAGGAGAGAGTGCAAATCGACAGATAGTGCTGTCACTGAAAGACAAAAAGTCATTTAAGAAAGTAAAAGCTTCCAAAAGAAATTACTAAAATGGACGGAAATATATACATAAAAAACAATGACAAAGTATACACTGGAAAGTGGGATGAATCTTTGGTGAAATATAATATGTTATTTTAACACACCTGTGATATGTTTGAGCCCATCAGTTGTGTTGTGCAGAGGTGGAATTAGTACATAGTGGATAGCCCTGTTTGACTACTGTTGTAATCCATAGTATGGCAAGAACCACTCAACTCAGTAAAGAGAAACAACAGTCCATCATTACTTTCAGACATGAAAGTCAGATGATGGGGAAAATTTCAAGAACTTTGCATGTATCCTTAAGCCTCCACAGTCACCCATCCAGTTGAGATGGTTTGGGATGAGATGGACTGTAGAGTGAAGGAAAAGCCACCAACAAGTGCTCAGCATCCCTGGGAACTCCTTCAAGACTGTTGGAAAACCATCCCATGTGACTACTTCATGAAGCTCATCCAGAGAAGGCCAACAGTATGCACAGCTGTCATCAAAGCAAAGGGTGGCTGTTTTGAAGAATCTAAAATATAAAACATATTCTGATTTGTTCAACACTTTTTTGTTTACAACAGAATTCCATATGTGTTCTTTCATAGTTTTGATGTCTTCAGTATTAATCTACAATGTAGAAAATAATTAGAATAGATAAAAACTTTTGAATGAAAAGGTGTGTCCAAACACTTGACTGATAGTGTGTATCCTTCAGTTGTGTTTTGCTGCAGTAGTGTTAGTAAACAGCAAACAGTTCAGTTGCTGTACTTTTCCATATAATGGTAAGAACCGCTCCGCTAAGTGAAGTGAAACAACAGTCCATTGTTACTTTAAGGACCAGGTGAAAGTTTCTTCAGTTTGCAAAAATCACCAAACACAATTATATTGGTGGCTAATTATGTAGATTTCAAGTATACTCTAACCCAGAATAGTATTACAACATTCTATAGGGATCAGCATTAGTTTTTTTTTAGCAAGACAAGTCAAAACACACCTCCAGGCTCTTTAAGGGCAGTTTGACCAAATAACAGAGTGATGGAATGCTGCTTTAGATGACCTGATGAAGATGAACATCTCCAATCCCCACCTTAATCCAGATGTTCCTTGAAGACGTTTCACCTCTCATCCAAGAGGCTTCTTCAGTTCTGAACTGAAGAAGCCTCTTGGATGAGAGGTGAAACGTCTTCAAGGAACTTTCTTAAAGTCCAGTTGGATTGTTTTAAACAACTTTGGATAACCATGACCTGGATGAATGAGAAACTACACAGACTTAATCCAGATGATTGGAGATGAGTTGGACCGCAGAGTGCCAACAAGTGCTCAGCATATGGGAACTCAGTTTAGATTGATGGAGAGTCTCCAACTGACAACCTCAAAAAGCTGGTTGAGAAAATAAAGCGCATGCAAAGCTGATATCTTTGCTTCTGTGCATTAATGTACACTGGACAAGATTTATTAGTGTTGTGTTGAGCAGTCTGAATCACTTAGTTTTTTCCCATATACAGAGCCAGGGCTGCGTACAAACAGATTTTTTTCAGTGCACATACAGAACAGACTTCTAATGGACCATGAGGAGAAGTTCACTGAATATGACAGGTGTACGAGTAAAATCACATACTTCACCTTTAAAGTAACATGTTGAATTTATTGCTCTGACCATTATCATAGTCACCAAAGAGTCAATGCATTAAACAATAACGTAGATAGTATTTCCTCTTCAAACTTAACTAAGCTTGGTCTGGAATGTTTATGGTTTCTAGAGAAGAGCATTTGTTAACCACACACCAAAATACATCTTTAACAGAAAATATAGAAATGGACAGCTGATATAAGTCTCAGAGCAGTGTTGTTTAAAAGATGACATAGCCCTTGACATTTTGAGGGAAGAGTCCAGCCCACCTCGACAAACTCACTTGTTAAACTTAACATCAATCAGTGTCTCCCTGACCTGAAAAATATTCTGTTTAGCATTTAGTGTATGGAGAGTGCATCTGGAGAACATATGTACACAAATAGCTCTCTCTGAGGCAATGTTGATTGGCCACTTAAATAGAAAGTGATATGTCGATTGCAAACATGATGGTAATAGTGCATCAGTGGGAGCTGTTAGACTGTACTGCAGTGATGAAGTAAAACTGGAGGAAAATGCTTTACACAGGCATGGTGGCTGCTGGTTGAGCTATCATATGTCCAATCAGCAATTACCTTACATCTGGCCACTAATAATTCATAGATAATATTCTGTCTGTCTGTCTGTCCTTTTTAGTTACTGTTGCTATGCTTGTCAAGCAGATTACAAAAGGCCTTTCTTCCACTTTGGATTACCGTACATGGATTTCCAACTTGGTAAATTTAACACAGTTGTTCAAAATGCCCAAGATGACTTGACACTTTATCATTGGAGCAACAGTTTTCTTGCCAGTGGTGTAGCTGATAACCAGTTGGCCCACTGGCATTTTTCTGAGTTTTAAAATGACAGTGACTTCCACTGAACAGTTTCAATGTAATGTGTATTGAGAATAAAACTAAATGTTATAGTTACATATCGTTCCATACTGCAGATGCCATATACCTGATTTGTGCATTGTGCAAATGCTGTATATGCAGTAGAGTGAAAATTGTCTAAGTACATTTACTGCATATACTAAACAACATTTCTTGCAATATTAAGTTTTATATACAAATGATATATGATGTTATGTAATATCCTAGTATTTATTATTTGTATTTATTACCAATAAGTTTTCTTCAGGGCCAGATAATTGTAACTGAGGGAACCAATAAAAGAAAACAGATAAATGTGCAGTTAAAATAAAAATCCTGGTATAAAAATTTAGAATAACACAAACTCCTACAATTAACCTCATTGAAATATCTTTATTTATGTGTTACTTTACACAATTAAAACACAATTTTTCACCATATATCCATTAGTGTTGATTGCATTTTTCTCTGTTGTGTAACCAATCAGACAGTGCTGTATATAATAAATATTATAAGCAGTCAACACCATGGCTGAGCTGTTCCACCTTGAAACTGCAGTGTACCAATGACAGCCTAAACATCACAGGTTTAGATTCCCAATGTCTCGTAGGTAACAAACCAAAGGAACCAATCCAGTCAGCTTAATCCTCTTCAGAACCTGTTAGTGGGTCAAACATATGTCACTGAATTACTTTAATGTTACAACTTGTCATTGTGCATTGTTTTAGTAGTAGTTCTGCAGTGTTTGATCAGTTTTGTAGGTGAGCTGGTGTGCTCCAACAAGCAGGGCTGGGTACAGAATGAAACTTCACAGATGGTTCTCTACATTCTAGAGGAATTCTAGAGGTCATTTAAAGACACGTTTGAGTTTGTTTTTTAATGACATGAAGGTTTTTCACATGCTTGAGTTTGCTTGTCTTTGTTTTTTTCCTTTCTCATAATATGTTATTTAGGTAAAGCTTTTCAACTTGTCCTCATAAGGACACAAAACCCAAAATACAATACAAAATGTTCAGTATAACTATAAAAGAAAATAAGGCAAAAGTCAAGTAAATAAAAATAGAGCAGATATATAAAAACAGACAGATGGACCAGATGAAGTCTGACTGGGTCATGCAAATTACGACAGAAATGCAGTAAGCTGATTTGGATGTATTGTAGCCTATAGTTCTGTTTGAATAGTTAGAAAATGCCTTCTGCTTTGACACCATATTGTGTGTTCAACAGTACCTACTTTACAATGATGTTCGAGAAAAAGAGCAGGGTCCACGGAATGTAGAGCAGTTTTTCTTAATAAATCACTATGGCAGTCAATACGTTTTCAAAATCCACCAATCAGCAAAACCGTCTGAGACAGAAATGGACATGGACAGCATCAGGGGAAAATATTTCTCCATATTCATTCATGTTTAGTAATAGCCACATCACTGAACTGCAATATGTCACATATGTTTTGCACACATCAGGAAATCTAAAGCCACTACTGCAGACAAAAGCCAAAGAGGGACTTTGCATCTGTTGTAGAATAATCTACATGAGAAAGACTGCTGCAGCTCTCCCCCACCCCTTGGCTGCCACCCCTCTGCTCTTCACCCTCATGCCCCCTCCTCTCCCAGTTGGCTGACAGAGGACTCCACCTGAATGACATTTACAAATTACCCGGCCCAGAGTGCTCGGTCCCCTGACCCGTGAGCCTCTGCTCAGCACCCGGTGAGACTCGCCAGCGCTTTGTCATATAATTACTGCAAATCCCCTGAAAGTAGCCCCCCTCCACCCACCCTCAACGACTACCAGCACCACACACACATCGCATTCCATTCCCTAGATGTATACGGACAGATGCATGTAGGTGCATAAGAACAAATTCATAGAGCTGATGAGATGTTAATATGTAATGAGCTGCTATTTGAGTGACCAACTTCAGGTCAGAAACAAGCAAATAAAGCAGAGAAGTAACAGAACAGAAGAGAAGAGAGCAAACATTAGGTGGACACTAGTTGGATTTCCATCCAAAGGTAGAACAAATGTCAATCCTATAATCCCCAGACAATAAAAAAAAAAAAAAAAAAAAAAAACACGCAACCTAAAACAAATACTCTAATTCATTCAGGAACAGCTCCACAATTGTGAGACCAAAATTTATGACATTTAAAAGACTTTTGGTGAGAAATGTGAAACTCCGCAAGTCTTTCTCTCCCTATCACCCGACCAGAGTGAAATCAGTGTAAATTTATGTTTTTATGTCCATCTAATAGTAAATGTGATGCTTTTCTATCTTGGCAGTACTCAAAGTATTTTACAGTGTTCCCCATTCACTCATCACACACACATTCACACACCAATGGCAGCAGAGCTGGTATGTGTATTTGTTTCATGTGTTAATGTGAGGAAGGCAACAATTTCCTAATTGCTCGTCATAGATTTGACATATTATTTTACTGATACTGATGATGATTCCAGCTTAGCTGTATTTCTCTTGCAATATCTTGTGATTTTCTACTGAAATTTCTGATGCTTCCTCTGAGTGATATTCAAGAATATGAAATTCAAAATGTTACTTTACACAGTATGGTCAACATTTGTATTGCCATATAGCCTCTAACTTTGGGATAATAGTTACAGACTAAGCAGCTTAACCCAACACCAGGTGTGGTGTCCAATCCCTGATCTAAATGGTACAGAAGCATTTACTGTCATTCCTGTGGGAACTCGAAATGCACAGATAACCACTAATGTGATTTGATCTTTTCCACACTGTTAAGAGGCGTCAACTTGCGTCAGCCTTCTGAATAAATGCAATGATCATTCCTCACTCTCTGTTGTCTTACTGAAAGTATTTGTCATTCTGTTGTCACATTTATCACGGCAGGGAGCAATAGATCTCCATCACTCATACTTTTTTTTTTCAAAGTAAATTTTTGGCCTTTTTAGCTGGTATTATATAGGACAGGGGAGAGAGAGACAGGAAATGTCTGGAGAAGAGCGAGGGAAAGACCTGGCTGTGGGCTGGATTCAAACCTATGACCACTGCACCACGGGTGATAGGGCCTGTTTATGGGTCACTGGATCCCCAGTGGATCTACCATATGACTCTGTTTCACCAATCAGACGAAGCAACAATCATCACATGACTCCGTTTCACCAGTTGCCCTACGGTCACATGACCACATACGAACTGTGGCGGCATAGCGGCATAAACTCTACACACATAGCAGACAAGGAATGAAAAAACGGGTGTATTTTCGAGAAATTTGATCTTGCTTCGGAGTCCGACAACATTAGCATAGCATTAGCATGGATATCTTTGGCTTTTGTCTTGTCTGTTTACTAACACGGGCGAAGTGAAGCGTGACGTCAGGCTGGATAGGTCCGCGTGATACAGCAGGAGGGAGGTGAGGTGAGGTGAGGTGAGGTGTGTGTGTGTGTGTGTTTGCGTGTGTGTGTGTGTGTGTGTTTGTGTGTGAGTGTGTGTGTGTGTGGTGTGGGGTGGGGGGGACTACACTGGAAGTAGTTTGCACTGTTCAAACATACAAACGTTACCTTACTACAGGTATTTGTTTCAAAAGCTTTATGTTGTGAAAAACTGAGATTTGGAAATTTGTGTTTCTTGTGCCTTAACTTGTCATTTTGTAAAGATGTTTATTTTTACTTTTTTAAATTTTATTATTTGGAAATGCCAGAATTTGAACATTATTTTACATTTTTGTCTGTCTGATCACATTATTTCTAAAAAATAAATCGGACATTACAATCAAATAGTTACTCGGTACTTGAGTAGTCTTTTCACCAAATACTTTTTTACTTTTGAGTAATTTTTTGAATGGCTACTTTTTACTTCTACTTGAGTGATATTATTTTGAAGTAACGTTACTCTTACTTGAGTACAGTTTTTGGCTACTCTACCCACCTCTGCATGGTACAAACTGGATGATCAACCAGATGTCATAGTTGAAGTATTTCTGTATTTCTTGAACCCCATTTCTTATGTTTTTGTTCTCTGCCTTTTCCTTTTGTCTCCTTTTTGTCCCCATTTGTTCTCTCTGACTGTGGTATATAATATATACACAGTATGCTGCAGTAAAAGTGATTGAGGGTAACGTTACAGTTTGACCCAGCAGTGCTGTCTCACTGCTAAACCCAGACCAGTGTTGCTTTTCGTCAACAAAAATTATGATGAAATATCGTCGTCAACGAACCTTTATCACTTGATGAAAACAAGACGAGACGAAAAGTAAATGGTGGTTATGTGACGATAACTATAATAAAATATATAATACAATATTGTTGACGAATAAAAACGAGACGAAATTCGGTTTACAAAATAAAAACTCTGCTGAAATATCTCTTCATTTTCGTTGACCAAAATGAGACGAGACAAAATAACATTTAAACGTTTAGTTGCGTTTATTATTTTGCAGTATTTCTGTTCCCCAGGCTGTGATGTTGCACTTCGCTGATGCAGGCGACGTCACTTCCTCAATCTCCACTCGCGGCATTATTTAGATGCATCTGCGGTGGGATCATGGCCGGGCACTGTTCCCCAGCTTTCAGGCAGCTGGGGAGAAAACGAAGAAGCGATATATGGACATACTTTGTTTACATACAAGTGGAAAACAAAACGGAATGTGTCGTGGAAAAGACGGGGAGAAATGCGGCCACAAAATAACGGGGAAAAAGAGCATCTTCCATGTCTGGAGTGAGTATATTCTTGAGTTTATAAGTTAACAATAATATAATAATAAGATAACCATGTTTAATTTGTGAAATGGGTTTGACTAAAAGAAAAAAATTGTTTTGTCTATACTATACAAGGAAATTATACTATATTGATTGGGTTAAATAGAATTGCATTACTAAAAAGAGAGTAAAACATAATTTTCATTGACTAAAACTAGACTAAAATGTCATCAGTTTTCATCGACTAAAACTAGACGAAAATAGTCATAGGTTATTCTGACTAAAATAAGACTAAAATGCTCAGACTTTTAGTCGACTAAAACTTGACTAGACGAAAAAGAGAATGAACGTGACTAAAACTAATAAAAACTAAAATATCAGCTTGACACAAAGACTAGACTAAAACTAAAATCAAAACAGGCTGCCAAAAACAACACTAACCCAGACACAATGATACAGATGTCTCAGTTTGGCTTAAGCTGACTCAATGGGACATGGAACATTGCTGGGTTCATCAATCCGTTGAAGTGACGGCATTCTGTCATTTAGACTCTTTCACACATCGCTTTCTGTTGTTCATTGTGGCTGCATTCACACATACCTGCTGCTGTTTTAAACAGACTCATAGTCAACCGTTCCAAACAGCTGGAAGAAACAAGCTTCAGCTCCTCTTAAAATCTCGAGACAAAAAACAGATTCCATTTCTTGGTGAGTCTCAGTATTCTTTAAACTGTTGGTGTCAGTTTTCATCGCAGTAAGGTTTTGTTACAAGAAGTGCAGAGATCCAGGCACAGACAGAGACACAACAGACCAAGAGTAAAAGTTTCAACAGTTTAATTACAGAATGCACAACATACACTGTACAAGAATGTCTGGGAGCGGGGCAAGTACGACACTTGCTGGGAGGTAGAGGATTTACACAAACTGGGAAACTGGCACACAAATCTATGGAAGCCCACAAGGAACACACAGCTAGAAACAAAGCTCCAAACAACAACACAGACTAATCATGATATGCTCAGATTTTCATAGCAGAGGAACTAACCAGAACCAGGTACCACTAGGTGAGGAAAACTTGCACAGGACAGAGATACAGGAATTACTCACAGAAACTTGGAAACCTAACTACTGGGCAGAAATGTGCTTAAGCAGCGCAACAAACAAATCGCTACAGAAAATGATCGTTTTGTAAGGGGATGCAGAAATACACAGTGCTAATTCACAAGCAAAAGCAAGAAAAAACCTACACAATGATGCTCTGAACACTCGGCACCACAACTAAACTACTACTTAACGGACAGACTAGTGAGGGAGAACAGGCAGGGAATGCAGGTGGAGGAGGAGCATGGCGTGACAGGAGGAATCTCAGAGTGTGAGTCTTCACATGGCAGCGGGCACAGAGAGTAAGGGATGGCAGGCAGGAATCCAGACAGGTGTGGATGGAATGCAGCATGAGGCAGGAATCCATTGGAGAGGCACAGAATAACTAGACAAGGGAAACAGTGGTTAATCAGAGCAGAGACAAGAGAGCACAACTGAACTGAGCAGGCCTGGGTTGACTAACTGGTTGCCATACAACGGTCTGAAATCCAATGGTGAGCCAAAACTTTCTTTTATGGCAGGTGGTGATCAGTGAACAGGTGAGGTACGCCCCATTACAGGTGTCCTCACTCAGCTGATTATCCAATCGGAGCTGCAGGAAGAAATACATGCACGCCCACCTCATTGACACACAGGTGGTAGGGGAAAGGGGGGTGAACTGCCAGCTAAGCAGTGGCCAAGGCGGAGGGCATGACAATGTTATTATAGACATTTAATTTTGTTGCCAGATAAATTTGAAATGGGAGAGGAAAGTGCTTGAAAAAGGTGTGTTATGATTTTGGCACATGGACAGCATTTAAGGTGTCTGTGATGTTTTCGGATGAATATCAATGCGAAATGTGAAGAAATCATTCAAATCACTAAACTCAGCTCAAATACTGCTGCTCGTTCTTGTCTATCCATTAATGTGATGACTCACTTCACACTTGTGCCATGTTAAAAGTTATGTGGAGACATTACTAGGTCTGACCTTGTAAGATTGCCAGTAGAACTTCTATAGATAAGTGACCAGGGTGCGCATTCACAAATGCAGCCAACCCATTTAGTAGCCGTCAGATTAACGCAGGAGAGTGCATGTGTTAACGGGCTTTTATTGTCACAGTAAGGTGCTAGCTTTGCAGCAGGTTACAGGTTCAGAGCAGTGTGTTCTTTGACATATTGAAGGTTTGCTCTGCAGATAAAGATGTACCCGAAGCGGCTAATATTGAGGTTTTAATTTTTGTGCAATCAGACGCCTGGACGTTTGATTTCATGTTGTTTTGTTCTGATCAGCAGACTCATGGAGTTCCTCAGGGTTCTGTCTTCGGACAAATACTGTTCACATTATACACACTTCCTTTAGGCAATATTATTAGGAAGCACTGTATTATTTATAATTTTTCTATGAAGCCAGATGAAACTAATCAGCTAGCTAGACTGCAAGATTGTCTTAAGGACATAAAGACCTGGATGACCTGTAATTTCCTACTACTAAATTCAGACAAGACTGAAATCATTGTATTTGGCCCCAAACATTTTAGAAACTCTATTTCAAAGCATATGGTTACTCTGGGTGGGATTACATTGGCCTCCAGTACTACTGTGAGGAACCTCAGTGTTATCTTTGACCAGGACATGTCCTTTAACTCGCACATAAAACAAATCTGTAGGACTTCCTTTTTCCACCTGAGAAATATTGTAAAAATCAGGAACATCCTGTCTCAGAGTAATGCAGAAAACCTAGTTCAGGCCTTTGTTACTTCCAGACTTGAGTATTGTAATTCCTTATTATCAGGTTGTCCCAATAGCTCTCTCAAACATCTACAGCTGATCCAAAACGCTGCAGCCAGAGTACTGACGGGAGTTTGCAAGAGAGATCACATTTCTCCTATATTGATTTCTCTTCATTGGCTTCCTGTTAAATCTAGAATAGAATTCAAAATTCATCTTCTGACATATAAAGCTCTTAATGACCGATCTCCATAATATCTTAAAGACCTGATAGCATCATATTATCCTAGCAGAACTCTTCGCTCTCAGACTGCAGGCTTACTTGTTGTTCCTAGAATTTCTAAAAGTAGAATGGGAGGCAGAGCCTTCAGTTATCAGGTGCCTCTCCTGTGGAACCAGCTCCTAGTTTGGGTTCGGGAGGCGGACACCCTCTCTATTTTTAAGACCAGGCTTAAAACCTTCCTTTTTGATAAAGCTTATAGTTAGGGCTGACTTGGGTGACCCTGAGGGCATTGGTTGGTGTCTTCATTTGCACAGCTGACTTCCCCTTTCGATGTCCCTTAGTTCTGCCCCTAGTTATGCTGCTATAGGTCTAGGCTGCTGGGGGACCTCTCTGGATGCACTGAGACCTTCTCTATATACCATTATATTTAATATATATACCGTTATTGCATTACATTCACTCTGTTTCTCCCTGTGTCCTTTCTCTGAGTGTCCCTGGTCCCAGAGTTGGATGCTTCAGATCTGTGATTGTTTTCCCACCAACTGGCCTAGTCTCCACCTGTGGGATGCTGCTGCTGACCTTCCTCCAGCCCACTGCTTCCAGCTGCCCATTTCCACCAGTCGACTCTGCATCACCCTCACTATACTTGATTTGCTCATCTCCATACTGCTTGAATTTTACTACCAGCTATATATGTAGTATATTTAATGCCAGAATGGGCTGCACAGTGGGTAGTGGTTAGCACTTTTGCCTTGCAGCAAGAAGGTCCCTGGTTCGCGTCCCGGCTTTCCCGGGATCTTTCTGCATGGAGTTTGCATGTTCTCCCTGTGCATGCGTGGGTTCTCTCCGAGTACTCCGGCTTCCTCCCACAGTCCAAAAATATGCTGAGGTTAATTGATTACTCTAAATTGCCCGTAGGTGTGAATGTGTGAGTGCTTGTTTGTCTATATATGTAGCCCTGCGACAGACTGGCGACCTGTCTAGGGTGTCCCCTGCCTTCGCCCGAGTCAGCTGGGATAGGCTCCAGCACCCCCCCGCGACCCTAGTGAGGATTAAGCGGTGTATAGATAATGGATGGATGGATGGATTTAATGCCAGAGGCGTACACCATAACAGTAAACTATGAATCAATCTCAATGCTAGCCTGTACTAAATATCATCTAGCTTATCATACATGTATCCAATTGTGTTATATGTTCCTTGTTCTCCACCCTCCTCTTCTCCCATCCCTCCCCCTCTCCACCCCTCTACCTCTGCCCCTCTACCTTTCTACCCCACTACGTGTACCCCTCTACTCCTCTACCTCTCTAGCTCTCTACTTCTTCTGTCCCTCTCAACCCACCCGTCCAGCAGGCAGATGGGTCCCCCCACATAAAGAGCCGGGTTCTGCTCAAGGTTTTTCTTCCCTGTTAAAAGGCTGTTTTCCTTGCCACTGTCACCTTAGGGCTTGCTCTGAGGGTTCAGGCATATGGGTTCTGTAAAGCGTCTTGAGACAATTTGACTTGTAATTGGCACGATATAAATAAAATTGAAAAAATTTAATTGAATTCACTTTCTGTATAAATTGTATGAGCCAAGGAGGGACAATAACGGAACCTCAGTTTGTTCCTAAAGGAGGAAAATGAATGTGTATTTTTATTTTTCTGGCTTAGCGACTAGCTGTCATCATTTCATGGTTTTAATTTCCAGCGTAGCCGCTCATGGTTTGTGTAAAGCTATTTTATATCCCATGATATCACAGTTTGTTTCTGATGGGTACCTCAGTGACTGGCTCATTGCTACAAAAAAATAAAAAAAATTCTTGTATAAATATGTTTGTAGGGGGGAAAAAAAGAATCGAAGCATGAGACTGAAGATGCAAAATGGTCAAAAAACTTCCAAACTGTTAAGTCAGAAGACATGACAAAAGTCTTTAATTTGTCTGTCATGATATGAGGCAAGACACGGGTGTAAGTCCTCATTAAACTGCTTTTATTAGCCGCAACGTCAGACACACAACAACACGGCTCATATACTGGATCTCATTGCTTAACTGTCTTGCAGTGCCCCCTAGTGGTCACTGTGATCCAACTATAGCAACTCCAGAGGGACAATAAACACCAATCTCACAACATCTCCCTCTTTTGAAAGCTAGATCCCAAACATCTGCTGTGTAAGACACATGACAAAAAGAACGCTGTGACATTTTAGCATATTCGATTATTTCTGTTCCGTTACCTCTAGTTACTTAGTTAAACTTAAATTTAGCTTTTATGTTCCACAACAGTTCAACACTTTCTTTTAATCATGCAACAATACTTTTTTTTTCATTATAAGTCAGGAAAACACTGAAACATAGAACGATGCAGGACATCACAGGGGTAGACTGCCCTCAGTCCTGAAGGGGATTATTCTGCCCCATTTATCAGTCTCTGAACCTGAGAGGTATCTTGATCTCGTGGCCCCTGGAAGTCGTCCTGACAGGAGTTGATGGTGGAAGAGGAACTCCCTGAGAAGTATCTGCTGGTGGTTGGCTACGTGGTGGTTCTGGTAGAATAGCCACATCTGCAGCTGGGGAACTGGAGTCCTGCCGTGGTGCTGTTCGCTCAGGACTGTGTTGCTCTGCAGGAATTTCAGTCCCAGGAACAAGCTGGAGGTGACGTCTGTTGCGACGAGCGACGTTTCCGTTTGCCATCTCCACGAGGTAGGATCTCGGCTCCTTGGACTTTCCGTTGACTTTGGCCGGAGTCGTCCATCCTTTCTCTCCGTCATGCTTCACTCTTACGCTTTGACCTGGTTGAAGCTCAGGTAGTGTACGTGCTGAGTGTCTGCGGTTGTAGAAGAATCTGTAAGAGTCTTTTGCAACACTGTCCTTCTTGTACACTTTGTCTGGGTCAACTGGACATGGCAATAATGTCTTTTCCAGAACAGGGACAGTAGTGCGTATTTGTCTACCTGTCATGAGCTGCGCTGGACTTGCTCCGGTAGCTGCTATTGGAGTGGAGCGGTAACTCATGAGAGCTAAACAGGGATCAGGCTGTCTGAGGATGTGCTTGGCAGTCTGAACGGCCCTCTCTGCAGCTCCGTTTGACTGTGGGTAATGGGGACTAGAGGTGGTGTGAGTGAAACCATACCTCTGCTTGAACTCTTGGAATTCAGCTGACATGAACTGCGTCCCGTTGTCACTGATCAGTTCCAGTGGAATGCCCCATCTGACAAACATGCTCTTTAGTTTGTTAATAACCTGTCTGCTGGTAGTGGTGGAGAGGGAAGCAATTTCAATGTCTCTTGAAAAATAATCAACAGCTGTAAGATAATTCTTACCCTCTAATTCGAACAGATCCACTGCAATCCGTTGCCATGGGCTGCTGGGCAGTGGAGTTGTGACCAGTGGTTCCCGTCTCTGAGTAGGTTTGTGCACTCTGCAAAAATCACAAGATGTTACTTTGTGTGTGATCTGTGCTCCAATGTTCGGCCACCATACCGTCAACTTGGCACGCTCCCTACACTTGGTGAGGCCCTGGTGACCTTCATGTAGTTGGTCCAAGACATCAGCTCTGAGTGTTGCAGGAACAACGATGCGATCTTGATACAGAACCAGGCCATCTGACTCTGATAGATGATTTCTGGCAGCTTGGTATTTGTGTAGTGATGAGCTCTCAGGCATTTTCCGGGGCCACCCTTTTCTGATGTAAGTGATAACTTTTTGAAGTTCCAAATCCCTTTTTGTAACTTGATGAATCTCCTCAAGTTTCTGTGACATGATTGGTTTGCTGGCCACAATAGTGTTCACATATGCCTTCACTTGTTTTTCGGTTTCTGGCACGTGGCTGTCACTTAGTGGGTGCCTGGAGAGAGCGTCTGCGACTACAAGCTGCTTGCCAGGAACATGTTCAGCAGTAACATTGAATCGCATTAATCGCATAAGCAGTCTCTGACATCTTAGTGGCGTTTTGTCAAGGTCGTACGAGTTGATCAATGGTACCAGTGGCTTGTGGTCAGTTTGTAAACGAACATGGCCCATACCTTGGATGTAACGGGCAAAACGTTCACAAGCCCAAACTGATGCCAGACACTCTTTCTCGATTTGCGAATATCTCTTCTCCGCATCCGTGAGTGTGCGCGAGCAAAAGGCAACTGGCCTGAACTCTCCATCATGGTCTTGCAACAGGGCAGCACCAAGGCCGTAGCTGCTGGCGTCAGCGCTGACCACTGTCGGCTTGTTGGCGTCATAGTAACTTAAGGCGGGAGCAGCTATAAGCATTGCTTTTGCTTTGTTAAATGCTTGCTCTTGAGGCTCGTCCCAAACCCATGCAGTTTCCTTTTTGAGCAGGTTGGTAAGTGGATGCATTACAGTGGACAGGCCTGGCAGAAACTTCCCAACATAGTTCACGAGCCCAAGCACCTGTCGCAGTTGCTCCACATTTGAGGGACTGGGCATTTTAGCAATGGCCTCCACTTTACTTTCACCGGGCTTCACACCATCTGCGCTTATAATGTGTCCGAAGAACTGCAGTTCAGTCTTTCTAAAGTGACACTTAGCCCTGTTGAGCTTGAGACCGGACGCTTTGACGGTCCGCAATACAGCATTCAGACGGCGGTTATGCTCCTCCTCACTTGACCCAAAAACAAGAATATCGTCCATCACAACAACAGTTCCATCCAGGCCTTTCAGCAGATTACTCATCAGCCGCTGGAAAATCTCAGGCGCTGATGTAATGCCAAATGGTAGTCACTTGAAGCAAAACGGACCCATTGGGGTTATGAACGTGGTTAGTTTTTGACAGCTGGGGTCTAACGGAATTTGCCAAAAACCGCTAGATGCATCCAGAGTGGAGAAAACCTTAGCTCCAGCGAGCTTTGGTGTTATGTCATCCAGTGTGGGCAAAATGTAACGTTCACGCTTTACTCCCTTGTTTAAGCGTTTCAAATCGACACACACTCTGACTTGGTCATTGTTGCGTTTTGGAGCGGGCACCATTGGAGCACACCAGTCCGTGGGCTCTGTAACTTCCTCAATGATCCCAAAGCTCAGCATGCGCTTTAACTCTTTCTCAACCTTTGGGAGAAGTGGAAAAGGTACTCTGCGTGGCGTGTTGACACTATATGGGACTGCATCCTCAGTCAGCTCTATCTTAACAGGCTCACAGTTCAGTAGTCCTATTTCTCCGAACACTTCGCTTGTTAGATCCGTACTGACAGCATTGACTCTTGCTATTAGTCCCATGCGTTTTGCCACAGTTTTGCTTAACAAGTTGCTTGCGTACTGTCCCTTAATAACTGTAATCCAGTACTGGTATTTCTGACTTTTGTATGTGGTGGTTGCAAGAAACTTCCCCACACATCTGACTTTTCCACCTGGGCTGTACACTGTTGACCTGGACTTGCTTAACTTTGGTTTTTGTTGTAGCTTATTGAAAGTCATTTCTGTCATAACAGTGGTATCTGCACCAGTGTCAATTTTAAAATCCACTGGGCTGCCATTCACTTGTAGCTTAATGTCCCAGTCAGTGTCTGAATCTGACTCCTCAATGACATTTGCCTTTGTAGTCGCTCTCTGGAACAGTTCTCCAATGAAAAATGAATCCTCATCTGAATCCATGCCAGCTTCTGCTCTGACTTCTTCCAGCATTTTAGTTTTGCACACAGCCTCAAAATGTCCCATTTTATTGCACTTTCTGCATCTTTTATTTCGAGCTGGACAGTTTTCCCTTTTATCATGCATCCTGTTGCATCTTTGACAGTTTTGCTTGTGCTCACTGTATTTCTGTCCTGGTGCCTGACGTTTCTCGTAGCTTCTTTTTGTGCTGTTGTAGTGTTTTTGTCTCACCTCATTCACCGTTGTTTCCACACGCTCTGCATTTTGCTGTTTTACTTGCTCACTTTGACGTGCTAACTGGATGGCTTTCTCCAGAGTCAGGTCTGCCTCTAGTTGTAGTTTGTGGGAAACCTCTTTGTCCATTATTCCGATGACGATCCGATCCCGGATCTGCTCATCCTTCCCCACGCCAAACTCGCAGTGCTGCGCGAGCTCATACAGGCTCCGCACAAAAGCTTCGACTGTCTCACCAGCCCTTTGGCTTCTTCTGTGAAAACAGGCACGGTCGTGGATAACGTTTCTTTTAGGGACAAAGTGTTCATCAAACTTTCCAATAACTAGGTCATAGTCATACTCTGGATGTGGCCAAGCATCAGTGGCAGCAGGAAACACAAACGAGCCATAAATGGGTTCAGCATCTCTCCCCATAGAGTATAGAAGCGAGTTCACCTGCACTTCGCCGCTTTCCTTGTCCAGTTTTGAAGCGACTCTGAACCGGGAGAACCTCTGCCGCCATGTTGTCCACTCTGCTGGCTGTGAGAAATCAAAGGGCTCCGGAGGTCCAAACTTTGCCATCCTTGTCTCTATGTCGGCGTGAAGTCCTTAACTCTGACACCATGTCATGATATGAGGCAAGACACGAGTGTAAGTCCTCATTAAACTGCTTTTATTAGCCGCAACGTCAGACACACAACAACACGGCTCATATACTGGATCTCATTGCTTAACTGTCTTGCAGTGCCCCCTAGTGGTCACTGTGATCCAACTATAGCAACTCCAGAGGGACAATAAACACCAATCTCACAACATTGTCCAAAGTCAGGATTAGTTCAACTGAATTGGACATTCCAAATCTACCGTTCCACGCTTGGCTGCAGAACAGTGCAGCGGTGTGTGTGCTTAGTTTTGTGATAACCAAAAGCATGTGACTTAAATGAGTACTTCACTGATTAATTTGAGTCTATTGGATGAAGGTAGAATGTGCAAGATCAGACAAATGTGAAGTGTATGAGTCTGCACTGAGAAATATTCCATTTAGAAAAAAACATATTTTTAACATTTATAAATGTATTTATTTATTTTATTTTATTCATTTAATAAATCAGGGACCATGCAATTATCATAGAACACATAGAACTGATGCATTACATAATTGCATTACATAAATGCATTACATTGAGCTAATTTGCAACTCCCATCCCTGGTTGGGCTTTTAAGTAAAAGTAGTCAAAGGATCAACAACACAAATAAAAACAACACAGACAACATTAAAAATCTATAACCCCCACCCACCCACGCACACACACACAAACACGCACAATGACACAATGCACAGTCAGTCGGACCTTTTAGATATCATAGGTGGGTACATTCTTGTTTTTCTTTCAGCCAATACTTAACTTTTGCTGTAAAAGTTTTAAAATCTGCTATCCTATTAATTTCGTTTTGGTAATGACTGTAAAAATATGATTAAAGATTAAACAATAGTTTGCATCTTTGTTGTTATTAAGACTATGCTTGGAAAAGGTCAAAAGCAAAATAAAGTTAATATATGACATAATCTGCTTTTTATAATTGTTAGATAAACAAGTTGTGTGTTTGAGGATTAGATTAGAAACAGTTGGGTCCACTGAAGCAATATGTAAGTATATTCTTTGCAAAACAAGAAATCAGCTTTACATTACATTTATATGACATGGATTTGTAGTCAGTCACATTATTTGTAAAATAACTGCTGGTGTCCAGCTGTGATTGACCTCCTGCTGCATTTGTCCAGCCCTTTCTCTCCCTTCTCTCCCTGTCCTCTTTTGTCTACAGAGGAGCATATGTATCTGTGGTGTCTGGTTGTTGCTGCCTCTTTGTATCTATTCCTTGATTGCACATAAGCAAGAAAATGAAAAGGATAATCTAATCGAACAACTTTAAAGCACGTTGCCCATTCCATGTAGTCCTTTGGAGCGGCCCTCATTTTGCCGTTGTTACCCAGCCAAGCGTATCTGCGCTGAAGGTCAGCTGTCTGCCACCGACAACATGCACGAAATGTAAAATCAGCCTCCCCCTCCCCCTCTTCCCTTTCCTTTTTTCCTTCACTCTGCATCTTGCCCATCTTTCTTCTCTTATTAGGTTTCTCATCCTAAGCCTAATCCAAGCACAAAAACATCCACAGACAGCTGACTTTAACTGTGTGTACATGTGTTCATGTTATTGTAGGATCACTGGGTATTTTTGGTTCAAGCAACACTGTGTGCTCTTGTTTCATATCTTGATTTTGGGGTTTGCATTAGTTTTTTAAAGTGCAATGTTTCACTGGTAATCCGGAGAACATTTCATGTTTTGCATATTTTTTGTTCAGATTGCTTCTTCCTTTGTTTTCACATATATAGTCATCATATAATATACTCGCAGGCTGTAGCCCCTATTACAGAGTGTGTCAAGTTATATTGTGTGTGTGGTCTGATAACCCAGATATTGCTGTTTTTCCAGTGATTTTACATGCAGCGCCTTGGTCCTCACAAGTTCTTACTGTGTGTACTGACATCATTTAATAAGAGGGTACTACAGACTCTATACTGCCAATAGAAACAATTTTATTAGTCTCCCACACCTACTTCTTAATATTTTAAAATTTGCCTTGATATTTGAGTCATAAACCTCATGTGACATCCAAATATAACCAAGAACACACTTTGCTATGCGCTGTACCACGTAAAACTTTGTGTAACAAATAAGTCTGATTTGATTTTGATTTGATTTGAATACAAGGTTGCATTTGCTGATGTAGTGAAACATGTTAACATGCTCTTTTTTGTCTTCATAAGCTAGCTGTCATCCATACTGCTGAATAATAAAACCACCCTGAGTGACACAAGTGACACAAGATAAGAAATTTCTCAGGCAACTATGAAGTCAAACACAGTCTCTCTGACTCACACCTGGGAATTTCCTAAAAGAGCTTACTACACTCATTTTACATGCTTATATTCCAGTAGAAAGCCAAAAAATTCTCACACATGGTCCATGCAGCAGCCTCCTTGGAGATTCAGTTATATCAGACAGTCTTTCTCAGTAGGTGGAGCATTTTAAGGACTTCTCATGTATGTTGATTTAAAAGTTGAGTTTGAAAAGTTCATGCTACTGTCAGTACACATTGCTTATTAACTTTAATTAGTCCATATGTTGATAATACATAAATAGTAGATTCACAAAAAGCTCTACACATTACTGTGGCATGCTTTACAGGACTGACACCTGGCATAATGATAGCCTGGCATCTTATTACTGTAGTTAGGACAGCCCAAATCTTTATGAAGATCAGATACTAACATAGCACTTGTTTGGTGACAAACTTACTAGCTAAAGTTAGTTTAATTTTATCATGTAGATGCACCTCCTGTTCCATCATGCTACAGTCCTACATTCCTGCATTCAGGATGTCAGCCAGTTGGCATTCATATTTGGTTTAGGACCAGAACAGGTAAAAATGGTGGCTGTTGTGGAATGGTCTGCCACCAGAACTTTCATTGGTTCATAATGTTGTGACTCCGTCTGCCAGCCAAAGGCCAGTGATGTCAAACATGTAGTCAAAAATCCACTCTGGATCAAAAGTTGGAGTCTTGCAAAAGGATTCGAGAAAGAGTCTTCAAGCAGTCTTCAGAGTCTGATGTGACTAATATTTATTCAATACTAGGGCTTTAAGAACAAACATGAGCAAAATCTCCAAATTTTAAGTGACTACACAAAGCATTACATCGTCTTATATACCTATGAAACTTCTTCTAAACACTTCTCTTCCATTCTGGAAAGCCACAACCCATCGTCTTAAGACCCAGTCAGGATGTATATGATGCAGTCATATCAAAAGTTTAACTACCTTCTCTTTTTTTAAGTTCTGCTAAGTTGGAAATTTTTTCTGCTTAGCTCAGCGTGACCTAGGTGTGAACTCACAAGTACAGACGAAGAGAAGGCATGAACTTCTTGTCTTATGCCTTATATGGGCTCCAAAGGCTTCCGTTGGGTTGTCGCTTTCCATAGGATTATTTAGTGTACTCACAACTTCAGTTGACACATTAGATCCTTCAATCTTATCACTGTTTGTTCTAAAATCTGATTTACACATCTTATTCATCTAATTTTACCATTTGTTCAATCTTAAAATGCTGCAACAACACAGTGTGTTGTCTGTGTATGTAGCCAGTCAGACAGTGGTTGTTTCTTTCTGAATGCTATAGACGACACTATGTCCAAGTAGGTATGATCCGATTTTTTCTGTGGTTTGAACAGTCTTTGTTGGTTTGAGCTAGTCTTCAGGTGTGTCCAAAGCTTTATCCAAGTCTAACCCTAGCCTCAAAGGGAACAGTCTACACAATACTCATCCCAGCCTAACTATCACAGAAAATCAGTGGAAATAAGAAATGATCGAAAAAAACATAAAATTCAAAAAGCAAAACAACATATCACAGGCGACCGGGGCAATACAAATATACTGTATGTCAGCCACTGCATAGAAATATGGTGTCTGGCTTGTTATTGAGAGGAAAAGGTGTACAGGTGTCTGCAGGTGAACCCGGTGCATTTTCTGCAGCTCTGCATCCTTATCCAGCTCTCTCTCTCACTCTGTCTCCTTCTTAGCTCTACATGTCCATCCCAGTCTGTGTCTCTCTGCACACAACACGCCAGTGCCTCATATTTAAGTCTATTCACCATCTCTGAATGAGATCTCTTGCCAGAGAGAGTAAACAATGTCTGGCGGAGAGATGGAGAGGCGCACAGACTGGGGGATTCACTTGCCTCTATTAGCATCTTGTCTGTCTCAGCAGGGAACAGAGAAGTCCAGAGTGGAGGATGCTGAGATAGCCTGCCTCAACCGTCAGCCTCTCTTTTGCTCAGAACCATAGGTTTCAAGGGCGTATAGTCCCTCATTTTTAAATTTTTTTTTTGGCATTTCAATTTATCACCCACGACAGTAACTTTTTGATCACGCTTTTCCAAGCAGAGTGTCGAGAAAAGTTGTCAGCTTTCATGTCCTCCTCAGTATGTATTTCTATTCTGCTCAAGTGCAAAAAACTTCAGATCATGAGTTTACAGGGGCCTGGGCTCGCTCTTCAATTCACAGAAACTCTCTGGCTCTCATGAGCATGTGTGAACTTGCCCTTATCTGGAGCTCGTTTAATTTCACGATACTTTTTAAATGTATTTTCTTTCTTTTTTTAATACTTAGATTTGAGTAAGTCTTTGATCTATTTATGTTCTCACTCAAACACTTTCCTCGCTCCTAACGATGAAATACTTGAAAGCAGCACAGCCAACTAACTCTATTATTTGTTTTACATCAAAAAGTTTCATTAATTATTCCATTAGCTGAAAGGCAAGGGGCTGCGGGGAGAATGAGACAGAAGCACAGTGAGTTGGAACATTTTGAAGAGACTATGAGCCAAATGCCTTTGCTCTTCCATTTTTTTTTTCCAGAAGGAGGGATTGAAGGTGAGCTGCAGGGAAATTGTCTTCAGGTTGACCAATGTGTTTTTCAAGTCCACTTTCAAGGAAAAGTAGAGGTCCTCTGCACAGCATTATAATTCAGTATAATGATACATCATGAAAAAAGGGTCTGACAACTAAAACTGTGCGAAAGGAAGAGAATAATATGTCGTTTTACTGAATTTAATTAAAATAATGAAACTTCTTCAGATTCATGACAGACATTGAAGAGGGATATTTGTCACACAGAGAATCAGGTGCAAACAGTAAGGACACAGCAGATGAGCCGATAAAATAAGATTTATTACAAGAATTGTACAAATATGCAGATTATGAGAGGGACAGTCGCCACTAAGGAAAGTACAACACTAAGCAGAGTACAGGAAAGGGACAGGGCAAAAGGCTACTTTAAGCTACAGAGCAGGACAAGTGTATTACAAGGAATCTATACAAAGTGGAACTAACCAGGACTTAGTAATACCAAGCTAGGAAAGATTATAGAGATCCTTTAATGCACACATAGTGCGATACAACATACACAATACCCTGAGACTACAGAACACCAGCAGGGCGACACACTACTCTGGTCATGCATGGAGATAACATGCTGAAGAATACACAACCACAGCCACATTACACTACACACTCAAAAGCAAAACAACAATAAGGTAAGAAACTAGAACTCTAGCAAACAGCCAGTGAGGGAGAGCGGTGGAGGGAATGCAGGAGGAGGAGTGTGATGTGGAAGGAATAGTCCAGTCAGCTGGTGCTGATGGCAGAGGTAATCAGGGAGGAGAACGTATGCGGGAGGACCAGGTGATGGTGGCACGCCAGGTGAGGCAGGGAATCCAGGAAGGCAGGCAGAGGTTGAGAAGAGAAGAAGAGAGAGAATATTTGGTTAGCATGGAGCAGAACAGAAGCAAGAGCAGTGTGTTGGCCTGGTTGACTGACTGCGTAGTTCAATGGTCCGGCATCAAGTAGTGGTCTGGGCTCGGCCTTTACTGTCCTAGGATGATGACTGACAGGTGAGCCACTGACCATTGCAGGTGTCTACGATCAAGTAATTATCCAATGAGCTTAGACCTGCACACTTTCCACACACACCTCACTCACACCCACATGAGGAAATGGAGAGGAGGGAAAGGTAAAAGGCTTTCCTTTTTAATTCCATGCATTCGTCCTTGTCAAAACCTGGTGCTTACGTTACAAACAGTGCAGTTTGATGGTGTTTTGACTTTGGGCTGTGTCTCCTGCTGCCCTGCTGTAATGTTGGTTTTACTCCTGCTTAGTTTTTTCCTTTACTTGTGTGTTGTTTCTGTTGTGATGTAAGATTAAGAATTTACTTACTTACTCACCAATTCCACAGTTCAGTAAACATATCTTCTGATCCCCAAAAATGTTACAATCACTACTTCAGCTGCAAGATTACATATGCTCACAACAACGTAAGGCACGGCAGTTTAAAAAAAAAAAGAACCTCTGCCAAATGAAATGAAAAGCTTGTATGTGCTGATTTTCATTTGAATGTATAAAAACCCAAATTAACTTTCTACAGTTTGATAGAGTTCTTGTGTCACTGTAACTCTGCAGCTGATCTAAAGAATATGACTTACACAATGGTGGGCCAGAATGTTATAAGGATTTGTCTTTTATGTAATGCCAAAACAACTCTGGACCTCGGATGCTTGGACTCTGCACGTCCTCTGAAGACATCCTGGGGTTTCTGGCACCAAGAGTGCAGCAGATCCTTTAAGTCTTGGAAATTGAAGACAATGATTCACTCTAGTTGCAGTACATTCCTCTACACCTTTTTATTATTCCAAGTTTTTCTTCCCTCTTCTTTGTACCTGGAGCACCCCTCAAGTGCTGCCGAGGAGCAGCAGAGATATTCACCGAAACCATAAAGACATACAAATTTAGCCCATGTCATAGTTGCTCAGGGTTTTACACCTGTCCATTTCTCCCACATTCAACACAAGGACTGTTAGAACTTACCTTCTAATATATACCAAACCCTGAAATTATAACCAGCTGCCTAATATTGTGTAGGTTCACCTTCGTGCTGCCAAAACAGCTATGACCCATTCTTCATATTGGTCTTCTCATCTCCCTACTTAACACACAGAACTTGGTATGCAGAAATGAATTGAACAGTTTAAATCAACACATTAGGAAATGCAGCATCACTGGAGTAAAGACCTGGACTCAGTCTCTGACACCAGGTTGGTCAGAACCAGTATGGAAGAAGAATACATTGAATCTGAAGAGTCTATGGAGAAGCACACAAGATCCAAACATCCCCTTCTCTCTCACACACTGGGTGTTGTCTGGTCAGAGCTGAATCCGGAGTGCAGGAGATGGGGGGCAGGACTGGTAGGACCAGGCAGCTGGGCCAGCAGAGCTAATCAAGAAAAACAAGATTAGACAGGGAAAACTCTTTCAAAGAGACACAGCAATGTGTGAAGGCGAGATGAACTGACTGCATGAGCAGAATTTACTCTCTGGCAGGGTGTGGAGTGTGAGACCGGCTTTTATGGAGGAGATGGATCACAGGTGTGCTGCACCACAGCTGCCCGGAGTTCCGTTGATGGGTGATTAGCGATGCACGGCAGCTGGGCTGAGCAGCTCTGCCAGGCTTCAGCAGGCAGGTGGAGAGAGGGAGAGGAGGAAGGAGGGGGAGAGGATGAGGGAGGTAAGGCGGGGGCTGAAGCTGGGACAGAGAAGGGGGCCCTGACACTATGTTTTACTTAAAGTTGGACTTTCTAAGTTGACTTTAATAATACAGTGCACATATTTTCAGTACAACTATGAGGTTTGACTCGTAGTGTTTTTACTTCAGCACACTTTTGCAATGCAAACCAAAAGTGCTTCCTTGTCTCTGCCTTCCTGAACCAACTCATCCATCAGATCATCACAGCTTTACATCCTACAGCAGCCTTCCCCTCCTAAAGGCTATGCAAGTATCATTGTCCTTCTCTTAAATAGGTGAAATTACAAATTACAGTTGGTTTTCCAATTCCAGAGGGATTCTAACTTCACCACTTTTCTACCAACTGCGTCCAGTGATGATCAGTTTATTAGTTTATCTGCATTTATTCATTCATTTATTCAGTCTGTTGTTGTTACGTCATTGTTGTTTATTGTTTTTAGTATTAGTCATTCAAACTTTGTGTATAATTAACATAGGTTCTACCGTGTATTTCCAAGTTTTGGGAACTGGGGGTCAATGAAATCAGAGTTTACGACTTTTGATTATGAGACTGATCAATGCAAGTAGATTTGATTAATTAATGATTATTGAAGCTGAAACATTCTTGATAAAGGTCTCATAGGTGGCCTAGATTAACCACCTAAGTGGTGTCCCTGATAAATGAGTGCAGTTTTTACCATGAAGTGTAGTTTTCACAATTATGTGGTGTGGCTGCATTAGGCTACACATTTTTGCTGCATATAAGTATATTTCTACATATTAAGCTATTTCCGTTACATATTTCTGTTACTTTGACACATATTACATACGTATTACATACGTGTCAAAGTAACAGCCACATGAATGCCGGGATCCAAGGTCTTCCTGTAGAACATTGACCAAAGCGTCACACTGCATCAGCTAATTTGTGTTTTTCCCATCTTGCACCCTGCTGCCACCTCTTTCTCATCTAAATGATGTACATGCACCCAGTCATCCATGTGATGTAAAAGACAATATGATTCATCAGAGCAGGCTACCTTCTTCCATTGCTCCAAAGTCCAGTTTGCCCGTTGTACAAGCTTTTGATCACGTACATTCAAAATGTATCATTAGAACAATTTCAGGTTCAGTTTAATATCAACCAGTGTAGTGTTGATAAATTCTGTCAAAACCCAGTGAAAACATAATTTCCATATCTTGATTGAATTCATTGTAATAAATGGACAATATTAATCTCGTATATGATAAACTGTCATATTGGTGTGACTGAAGGAGAAAGTAATTGTGATTCACGGAAAGGGATCGAAAAGAGAAACAGGGTGGTGACAGCCGAGGTTGAGCAGAGGAAGAAAATCTACTGTGAAAATGCAAATGCAAATGTGTTGAGGAAAGGAGGGAGCTGTTGAGGTGGGGGGTAGTGGTTAGCAGTATTTCTGCTGGCCCTAATCTTCCCTCGGCGGGGCCCAGATAGCAATCGTCTAACAGGAGGCCGACACTGGGGCTCCTTTGAAATGCAGAGCAATTCGGTGTGTAAATTGGAGGCACCCTAGCGATGCCAGTAAATGACACGTGGTACTTCCAGCCCTCAGCACCCATCCAGGGGTCACAACACCACAAAGTAAATCTTGCACATCAGACAGTTTCATTTTCGGCACAGAGGGGACAAGTTGCACAATACCTGGATCCTTTCAGATGATAATGTCCCCCTCAGAGGCATATCATCATTTAGATTTTCTTACTGTTTCTCTCTTTGCTGGTTTGTAAACTTAGCCTGATGATCAACAACAGTTACTAATTTGGCTCTGGTTTTTAACAACACCTTTGGATATGGATTTTTGTAATAACCTTATAGAAACACATGAACTGAACACACAACCTGGAATCATATGGATCCTTTGCTTGTTTAAATTTCTTACTAGTACAATGTTAAATAATAGTTGGAGGCACATTATACATTTATTAGGCGATGCCAGAGAGATGACAGGAAACTCGACAGCAAAGGTCAAAACTAGCAACACCTTCACCCATCAGAATCAACTTTCTTTTTTCTTTTTCATCCAAAGCAAAGTTGTGTTTTTTTTTACCAAATGACTCTGAGAAACAACTCGCAATCATAAGCATAATAGATCCAGTAAAGGTGTTTGAAAAAAAGTGCTTTAGATGTCATTTGCATGTTCATTGTGACACAAAGGGCTTGCAGTGCATGAACGTAAATAATTGTTATTTTTCTTGGAGAAAGCAAATAAGGTTTAAGCTGAAATCAGGTGAAACCATTAGCAAATAAGAGCAGAAAGACAGAGCATAGCTGATTGACACTGCTGCTACAACTGTAGATCTTAGGTGACACAAAAACTGTATTCTCTTATAGTGCAGAGTGATAAAGCAGTCAAACTGCTTTTAAGTTATTTTGCATCCCAGATGTGAATTACACAGAGCAATGGCCTGTGTTGATGCAGATTGTGACACTGGAAGACAACCCACAGATCAAAGAGAATTTCATGGGATTTCTCGAGGTAGAGAGGTTTCATTTGCAAAGTCAAGCTACCATAATTTTGCAAAAGCCACAGGAACTGCAGATTTCTTCCGATGACTACAGACGACAATCATAATACAAATATGAGGGAAAAATTAAGGAGAACAGGACAGGCAACTTCAGAGAAATTCCAAAGCTCTGATTATTTCAATTTCAATTTCAATTTCAATTTTATTTATATGGCACCAATTACAGTCAAATTGTCTCGAGACGCTTTACAGAATCCATATGCCTTACCCCCAGAGCAAGCCAAAAGGCGACAGTGGCAAGGAAAACACCCTTTTAACAGGGAAAAAAACCTCGAGCAGAACCCGGCTCTAATGTGGGGGGACCCATCTGCCTGCTGGCCGGGCAGGTTGAGAGGGACAGAAGAGGTAGAAAGGTAGAGATAGAGGGGTAGAGGTAGAGATAGAGGGATACAGATAGAGGGATAGAGGTAGAGGGGAAGAGGTAGAGGGGTAGAGATAGAGGTGTAGAGGTAGAGATAGAGAGGTGGGGGTGGGACACAAGGACCATAAAAAACAGCCACACATCTGAAGCATCCAGCTCTGGGACCAGGGACACTCGGAGAAAGGACACAGAAAGAAACAGAGTGAATGTAATGCAATAATGGTATATATAGTAAATACATAGGTAGAGAAGGGCTCAGTGCATCAAGAGAGGTCCCCCAGCAGCCTAGGCCTATAGCAGCATAACTAGGGGCAAACTAAAGGGACGTCAAGAGGGGAAGTCAGTTTTGCAAATGAAAACACCAGCTCACCCCGTCAGGGTCCCCCAGTCAGCCCTAACTATAAGCTTTGTCAAAAAGGAAGGTTTTAAGCCTGGTCTTAAAAATAGAGAGGGTGTCCGCCTCCCGAACCCAAACTGGGAGCTGGTTCCACAGGAGAGGCGCCTGATAACTGAAGGCTCTGCCTCCCATTCTACTTTTAGAGATTCTAGGAAGAACAAGTAAGCCTGCAGTCTGAGAGCGAAGAGTTCTGCTAGGATAATATGGTACTATCAGGTCTTTAAGATATGATGGAGATTGGTTGTTAAGAGCTTTATATGTCAGAAGAAGGATTTTGAATTCTATTCTAGATTTAACAGGAAGCCAATGAAGAGAAACCAATATAGGAGAAATATGATCTCTCTTGCTAACTCCCGTCAGTACTCTGGCTGCAGCGTTTTGGATCAGCTGTAGATGTTTCAGAGAGCTATTGGGACAACCTGATAATAAGGAATTACAGTAGTCAAGCCTAGAAGTAACAAATGCATGGACTAGTTTTTCTGCATCACTCTGAGACAGGATGTTCCTGATTTTCACAATATTTCTCAGGTGGAAAAAGGAAGTCCTACAGATCTGTTTTATGTGCGAGTTAAAGGACATGTCCTGGTCAAAGATAACACTGAGGTTCCTCACAGTAGTACTGGAGGCCAATGTAATCCCACCCAGAGTAACTATATGCTTTGGAAGCAATTCTCTAAGATGTTTGGGGCCAAATACAATGACTTCAGTCTTGTCTGAATTTAGTAGTAAGAAATTATAGGTCATCCAGGTCTTTATGTCCTTAAGACAATCTTGCAGTCTAGCTCGCTGATTAGTTTCATTTGGCTTCATAGATAAATACAATTGAGTGTCGTCAGCATAACAATGGAAATTAATACAGTGTTTCCTAATAATATTGCCTAAGGGAAGCATGTATAATGTGAACAGTATTGGTCCTAAGACAGAACCCTGAGGAACTCCATGATTAACCCTAGTATGCTCAGAAGAGTCATTGTTGACATGCACAAACTGGAACCTGTCTGATAAGTAGGATTTAAACCAGTCCAGTGCTGTCCCTTTAATGCCAATAGAATGTTCTAGTCGCTGTAATAAAAGTTTGTGGTCGATTGTATCGAATGCTGCACTAAGGTCCAATAAAATAAGTATAGAGACCAGTCCATTATCTGACGCTATGAGAAGGTCATTAGTAACTTTCACCAGAGCTGTTTCTGTGCTATGATGCACTCTGAAGCCTGACTGAAACTCTTCAAACAAGCTATTCCTTTGTAAATGTTCACATAATTGATTTGCAACTATTTCTAGTTTGGTGTGCATCTCTTAAGCTGGTCCATGCTGACAGAGTCAAAAGCTCTTTAAATGCCATCAGATTGACTGTGATCTTGCAGAAGTTATATTCATTGTTATGAATATCCACACAGTCATGGGAAAAAAATGATTAAACCACCCTTGGTTTCTTCAATTTCTTGTTCATTTTGATGCCTAGTACCACTAAAGGTACATTACCTGAAGAATACAATGAGCATGACAAAAAATGCAGCTGATTACATAATACTTCATGTCCTATTTGACATGCTTAAGCTTAATTGTATTCCCAGTGTATAAAAGAGGCCATTCCATGTCATAAGCAGCACTGCCCATGCAAAGGCCTAGAGTGGTTTCCTGCTGATGTTCAAGCTGTAGCACACTTCACAAGTTGTCAGCTCTTACATAACGCCTAAAACTAAAGAATTATGTGATGCCACAGAGGCAGCCATCTTGGCACTGCTGGAAATTGACATGAGTGAGAGACAGGTAGCCAAAAAACTGAAGATCTCCAAGACAGCCGTCCATTCCATCAAGAAAAAAACAAGCCCAACATGGTACTACCAAATTGCTAGCTGGACGCAGCAGGAAATGTTTTTCTACCCACCAGATAATCGTGCGCTCATCCGTTCCTGTGTCAGGAATCGTCATCAGACCTCCAGGGACCTTAAAAATGAGTGGGCACTGTGGAGAAATGGGACTTGTTCGGCAAGGACAGTTGGAAACCGAATTCTTGAAGCTGGTCTGAAGTCACACAGGGCACAGAAGAAACCCTTCATCAATGAAAGGCGGAGGAAAGCCTGCTTACTCTTTGCTGGGATCACAAGGATTGGACTGTTGATGATTGATGGCTAAGGTTCTCTTCAGGGATGAATCCAATTTTCAGTTGATGCCCACTCCAGCCAACTTACTGGTTAGGAATAAGCATGGAGAAGCCTACAAACCAGACTGTCTTGCCCCTACAGTAAAACAGGGGGATGGATCAGTGATGATCTGGGGTTGTTTCAGTATGGGTAGGACAAGGCAACTGCAATTGTGTAAAGGGGAATGAACCAAGTCATGCACAGGGCAGCTCTTGAAAACTGTCCTCTTCCATCAGCTGGAAAACTCTTTCCTGCCTCTAATGACTGGATTTTCCAACAAGACAATGCCCCTTGCCATACGGTAAGGTCAGTTAAAGCCTGGATGGAGAACCACAACATTGGAAACATGTCTTGGCCTGCTCAATCACCAGATCTAAATCCAACTGAAAACCTGTGGAAAATCATCAAATGTAAAATGGAGAACCACAAGCCCAAAAACAAAGCAAATTTGTTTGAATTTGTGCAACAGCAATGGGTTGCTGTGACAGCAGAAAAATGTCAGAAGCTGGTGGAGAGCATGCCAAGACGCATGGCTGCAGCCATCAGAAACAATGGTTATGCAGTCAAGCACTAACTCTTGTGTGTATCATGTGACTAAAACAGACAGAAAAGAAGACATGGGATGCCTAAAAGCACAGTTTTGGGCAGTACAATGTCATAGCTATTGATGTAAGAACTTAAGTGATTTTGGTTATTATCAAGAAAACCATGGAAAATGTCTAGATATCAGCTCTGAAATTAAACTCTTATCAGCTATTTTTGTTGTTATCATTATATTTGTCCAAACAAATGTACCTTTAGTTGTACCAGGCATTAAAATGAACAAGAAATTGAAGAAAACAAGTGTGGTTTAATCATTTTTTCCATGACTGTAGATTGGCAATCTTTAAAGAAACATGTGGCTAATACTCTGAAAATGTGGTCAGAATCAACATGGGAGAAAAGTCAACCAAAACTCAGATTTGAGGCATCAACTGTAAAGAGCCTTCTTGAGGTGAGGAACAGAACCAAAGACTCAGTTGTAAAAAACTGAGGCTCAGGTCCTGGCAGATGAGGCAGGCTCTTGCAGATTTTCACTCTGTGCAGTCATCTGGTATGAAATCCTGAGTGAAATATAAAATGTGAGCAAAGTCATGCAGTAAAAACAATGTAACTGGATGCAGCAGTTAGCCTGATGAAAATCTTTGTGGCTGCACACATCTCAGCCAAAGGTGTAAAGAAATGGATATGAAGGTAGTAATTACAAACAAAGAGGCTGAGGTCTACAAAGAGAGTAAAATATAGAGGATTTTAGGGAGGATCTGTAGCTGTGGAAAGCCAGTTTGATTTTCTGACCAACCTTCAAAGAGCTAAGTAAGCAAGGACTTTTGAACTCACCTAAGTTTTGAAGGACAGCCTGATTTAGATGGAATGAAGAAACGTACCCGATAATCCATCAACCAGCTTGACCACTTTTGAATTGCTGAAGTTCATACAGGTAAAGAAGCTCTCTGAAATTTGTTCAGACTTTTGGATTGTTCTCTGGATTTGTGGGATTCAGCAAGTTACAGCATCCTCAGCTGAGATGAGCGTTTCAAAAGTGATACTCTTTGTAACCCTTAGGTAAGCAATGTCTCAATATTTGTGAGTATCAACCATGAGTTTGACAGTCACTATGACAATGTCATAGTGGGCATTACATCAAGACACCCAGGACAGAGAATCTATAAATTGAGAAATTTTCAACATCTTGTAAAAGCACAATAACTATGTCATTAGTAATCTAGAGTACTGTGTATATGTTCTTTTAAAGCTATGTTCATCTTCTTTGCTCTTAAGATCTCTTAATAGGTAAATGTTATTTATATTATAGTAAGGTGTATTAATACTGCATTTGTGTGCACTTTGCATGTTAGTAGTTTTATGACTTTATGAAATGCCAAATGTTTCCTTACACTCTTTACAGAATATTTAACTCTTTTTTTCCCTTTAGGTGAAGCATATGATGAGGTTTGCTTAAGAGTCTACATGGGCTTCAACTAAGTACAAATACTAAATAAATATTGAGTGCAAAATGAACTTATTTTATATTTCTCAAGATGTGCTTGAGGAGTTGAAGTGAATTCTGGAGTTTGTCTAGAATCAGAACTGCTTCAGACTTTTAAAGACGTTCAGAGCCTCTGTGAGATTCTTTTCTTACTCTGAGCTTTTCTGGGGATGACTAAGTAGATGAATCTTTCACAACTTTCATCATTTTCATGATCTGGTACTGTTTTTAAATGGCTGATTCACAAATAGCACAAAGGGTATTTCCTCATCAACAGTAGCCTCAGGTACATTATCATTTGCAGCAGCCCAGTATTACATTAAAACTATAATAGCTACATTGGTCTACAGACATATTATTTTCATAAAACAGGCTGTAATATTGTGAAATTATCATGCTTTTTAAAAAGCTATTGTTGTGGCGGGACTCATCGCTTTTGTAAACAAGAAAATAACCAGAGCTTTGTGGATAGTGTTTGCACAAGTGTTGTTTAATCAAAATAGTCTTTTCCAAAACCTGTCGAGAAACCACGAAATTACAGTCTCATGATTTAAATAGTGTTAATCATTTTAATACTACACCCACAAATGCAGTAGCACCAACACTAAAGCTTTACTTTGTAATAAGAGTGTGTTCCCAGCAAAACTGTAGTCTCTTTAATTGTTACTTGTCTATGTGCTGCACAATGTTTTCACCGTACGAGTCCAATGAATAGAACACTTTCAAACCTTTAGTCTTTATAAGTAAAAAGTGATTGTTGATTTAAAGGGTTTAAAGTGCTTTAAAGTGTTTAGTTAAATGAAATAAATAAATTAAACAGATACTATCCTAAGTCCTTGATAAAGATTTGAGGTATACAGGAGTCACGATGAATCGTACATTTGAATATAGTTGTATCACTGTTCCATTATTTTCTCTTTAAGCTTTTTTTTTTTTTTTTAAAGTGTTATTCAAGCTATGTTTACCTCATTTTATTTCTCTGGCTGATAAATTGGTTTTGAAAGAGGAAATGGAAAGCCAACACCACGTCTCTGTAACATTTCCATGCTATCAACAAACTCTGATCCACCGCCCTCTCCCACTTTGTCTCCACCCTGCCATCCTTTGTGTTCCAGCCCTGTTGTGGCTGGCCATGCACTACATTGCAGCTGTTCTGCTAACTTACCAAACCAAGCCCTTCTTCCCATGTTTCTCCACTCTCAACCTCCTTCTTAGTCAATCCATTACATGGCAACTCATGTTCCAACACATTCCTCTGCTTTCTCCGCTTCATTGTATTACACAGTGGCTTACACTAGCCCATTCACTCAACGCTAACAGTCACGAAGCTGCCTCATATTGAGCGAGTCCGTGAAAAATAATATCTAGTGATTTTCTCTTTCTTGGCTTATGTAATTGGTTCACCCGCCGTGAGGAAAAGATGGTGATGGATGCTTTAACGTCACGTTGGAGACTGAAGGTAAGAAATCTTCAGTTTGAGAAGGAAAAGAAGATAAAATCCCATGTAGCACTGGAGCTAACAGGCTCATAATTCTAAAGAACACACATCAAAACACACAGTTGGAAAAGAAAGAACTATAACTGGTGGTAGTGTGATCTCAAAAAAAAAAAATCAAAAAAGAACTCCTATGCATTTAGCTATGTTCCTAGCCTGAATGAAGCAGAGTATGCTGGAATATGCTAACAGGGATCTAGCTTGGTCCCTGGTACCATCCTTCCTCACCTCCACCATTCCCTATTCCTGCACTTGTCCACAGCCCCCACATATAGATGGAAAGTGACACCATGATTGCGTGCGGGAACCCGGCCACGCTCAGATGAGAGTGTCACTTCTGCCTAGTCTGATTGCCACATTCGGTGGGCATGGCTGCGAGGAGTTAAATTGAGGGAGAAAAGGTCAGGAGCCAGTGGTCATCTGCTCTCCCTCTCTCTCCCCCAAATTACTTGTCCTCCAGGAGGGGAATGAAAACAGACAGGGCCCAGCCCAGGCACCGGGAGTCTGGGAGATGATCCGCAAGACCGGCAAGCCCCAGGGAGAGGAATGTGAAAGAGAGATGGGACTGAAAAATAAAGGAGTGGGAGGATGAGGGTTGGGGGGCATCAGGTGTGTGAATCAGAGAGGGGAGCAACTAAATGTGTCAGATTTAGACAAGTGCGTAGAGCAGGCGATGCTGCTGTAGGAAAAGGACAGAGGGTCAAGGAAAGAGTAGAGTCCCAGTGATAGTGGTGGAACGTCTCCGTGCACAGCAGAGGTTCTATTTCAGTCATGTGTGTTTGGCTGTGGCAGCTTTAGGGCTGCAAATCACAGTCCATCAGGGGTAGATTACCATCATTCAGAAAACCATAAAGTTTTCTGAATCTGAATCCAGGCAAAGTAGGCAGCTGCTCAAAGACCCCAGATCAATGGGGTCCCCAAAAATACCACAGATTTACGCTGCTGTTTATGCCTACATAATTTGATTAATCAAATTATCACATTTCTAACATTAAAATATTAGAAATGTGACAAAGGCTGTGATTAACTTTGTTAACATTTTAAAATTTGTTCTGACCAGCATTCAGAAGGCTGAGAATATTGTGTTTGCTAAAGTACAAAAGAGCAAATATTCACATGCTAGAAGCTGCTACCAGTACATTTTTGTTAATTTAGCTTGGAAAAAAAACCACAAAACAAAACGTTCTAGAAATTGGCACTATGTCACTGTAGACTGCGCTGCCTGCAGTATGACAGTATTGTCATTGACCGAGCACTCACTCAAACCACTCCACCACTGACTGACTGACTATCAAAACATTCATATTAAACACATGAACTAACATTTCACTAGTTCGTATAGTATAGTATAGTTACTATAACCAGCACTGCCAAGAGAGAACTATGTCTCTGAGTATACCAAACTCTACAGCTACAACTATATGCTATTTATTTTAAAAACTAATCTCATAATTGCTTTTTCTATTAGTTAATTAACGTGATAATACTGATTAAATAACAAATTTATCAAAAGTTATATTTTTTTATTGCTCAATTAATGGAACACATCCAAAATGAATATAAAATAACCTGCCTCATTAATATTTTATTCAATCATCTAATCCTCAACACCTAATTCCCATGTCAGTGCTATTTTGTGATCTTAAAAATATTAATAGATCCTATTTGTCAGATTCCTTATCAGAAGCATATTGGTCCTCAGAAATTAAAAAGGACATGTAGATTTGTTTTTAACCCTTTTCCTGAACTAGAGAATCCTGTTTTTACTGAGGTAAATGACTTAAAATTTAAAATTGTTATGACATGGATTCATTTCATCACTGTAGTAACACACGGTGAGGATAATCTCTGGAAATGTAGTTTTGCATTAATTATTGTAATGAAAGAACAGTGTGTTTGGAATCATTATCTGGCTGAAAGGTCCACCTCTGCTCAAACTTTGAGACAGTTGGCTTCACATTTTGTTGAAAGCCTTTAAGTTCAGTATATCAGTATGTATACAGCCCATTTGTGATTGCAGACTTTGACAACAGCTGCAGAATTACCTGAAGATCCTGTGATGACATATGACATTTTTAAACTATTGTCAAACAGCTTGCTCATATGCTGTATTTTCCAGGTCTACCAGTACTTGACAAACTGTATCTTCATTTGAAATCTATACCAGTTGCAGGTGATTTTTTTTTATTTAGTGGAATAATTTAGTTCAAAGAATTTGAAGATCTTCTTAAGTCTCCTGCCAGATTGATAGGCATTCACTAACAGTTTTTTTTGTTTGCTGTTTTTTTTTTTTTTTGAGGGCCTTATCTTAGCACAATGACACCATATGCTTCAATAGCAAAGAGAACAGCAGAGTCTTGATGTCATGCAGCTCAATAAAACAGGTTCAACCTGTCACTCCCTAGGCAAGATCTTATTATTGGCACCTAATCTGGAGTCCAGATTATTTTTTAAGCTGAATGTGTGATAATTGTAATGTTGTACTTCTTTAAAAGCTTTTCTGAATTTATTCAAATGAGAAAACATTTCTATAAATATCAGTTTTATGTCTTTATTAGAGTCTACCAGTTGTATCTGTAGGCTCCAGTTTAAACACAAGGGAGATGTATATATTTTTTCACAACTAAGCTTTAGACTTTTTAAGTTTTTTCTTTCCACAGGAAAAACTGCATGCACTGATTTTAGCTAAATCTATCTAACATTTGTAATAGGTGGAATGTATCACTGCAGTTTCCTTCCTCCCACTCCTTTATTTTTATTTATTTTTGGCTTTTTAAATATGATTTAAACCAGCATAGTGTGGTTCCTTTCAACCTAATAATATTCCAGTTTTTGTTATAAAATATTCTGATCAGTACTGCATTTTACACCACTGATATCTGCTTGATGAATACAGAGAGGAGTCAACTGTCTGAGACAATTAGAAGATCAGCGCACTTTCACCAGTGCTATTTCTGTACGATGATGCATTCTAAATCCTGACTGAAACGTCTTAAACAAACCATTTCTGTCCAAATAGTTGACTTGGAACATATTTTTCAGGCATTTACAAAAAAAATGGGGAGGTTAGATATAGGTCTGGAGTGGTCAAAATGCCTGGATTTTGTAAGCAGTGGTTTAATTACAGCAACTGTAAAAGCCTGCAGTACATAGACAGTTGAGATACATTGATCCGATTTCATAAGGAAGTGTTAATTAAAGGGAAAACATCCATGAGCAGTCTAGTTGAGATGGGGCCTAACAAACACAATGATAGTTTAGATGAAGCAATTTGGGAAGCTAGCTCAGGGATCTATAGGAGAGAAGCAGTCCAAATGTAAGTTAGATCTTGGGGACATTTTTGATGCCACTGTATGTTATTGTACATTGGTGACAGTTCAATCTTCAATATCAATGTATTTGGAAAATCAGATTTACTTCTGAGTGTGATGACTAAAGGTGAGCTCACACAACACTGGGCTGCTCCTGAGTCAGTAACAATAGAAACAAAATATGTCTGATTAATTTTTTTTGTAAGAAATGAAAAGTACCAATGCTTCTTTGCCAATAGGAGCTCTGGTTGAATAGTACTGCAAAATCCAACGACAGCTCTTGGCTGTAGTTTCAGGCTTGTCTGTTTACTTACTCTTGCTTGCGGCAAACATACACTACCGTACAAAAGTTTGGGGTCACCCAGACAATTTCATGTTTTCCATGAAAACTCACTTTTATTCATGAACATAATTGCACAAGGGTTTTCTCAACATCAATTAGCAGCATTAGAACGTAGGAGTGATGGTTGCTGGAAATGTTCCTCTGTACCCCTATATAGATATTCCATAAATCAGCTATTTCCATCTAGACCAGTCATTTACCACATTCACAATGTCTAGACTGTATTTCCGATTAATTAAATGTCATCTTCATTGCAATAAAATGCTTTTCTTTCAAAAATAAGGACATTTCGAAGTGACCCCAAACTTTTGAACGATAGTGTATATGCTGCTAGTGGGAAGTATACAGAATTGTGAAATCCCATGTCATACATCTATAGCTTTAGATGAATTTACTCACTATGCCCTTGGTAGACATTTTGCAATGAATTTTGCCTCACAGGTCAACTAGGTCATTTAAACAAGTAATCCTAATTGTTGTACCATGCTCAGTTATGCAGTGTGACCAAAAGCTCTGGAAACAGTGCAAACAAGTCAAATAACTAGCTCAGTGTCTTCTCAGTATTGTTGTAAAACTGAATTTCAACTGCAGTTTGAACAGGTGGCATTATATTATTCAAATAAGAAAGAGGCTTTTTCCTAGAAGAATTGCTTTTTGGTCTCAAAAAAAATCGTGAAACAACATTTCTGAAGACTTTGGAAATCTTGCTGAAATTGACAGTCAAAACCTTCCTCCCTTTCCCTTCAGCTTACATTCCCCAGGATGTTAGAGATCTGAATCCTAAACATGTCTTGTACTGGGCGGGGCTGCTGCAAAACATGGTGAGTGTAAAATAATGGTCTAAACCGACTGACTGTACCATGTGAGTTTACCTATTTTATATAATTACCTGGAGACTCTCTGTGATTGTGCAAATCACTGACCATGGTTAAATCGGAGTAAAGTGTGGTCTTTATGTATAATGTGTTTCCATACTTACAAAAACTGTGAAGTTTTGCTGAATTTTTCTTCCTCCCAGTATTAGATGGTGTGCTGTTCAATGTAGTTACAAAAGCAGATGAATTGTGCTCGTGTAAAACTGCAGAGATGGTCAGTATGCATCACATGTGTAGCAGAGATAGTTGTTTAGGGATAATGCATCTCATGCTTTTGTTTTTAAGAGGAATCATGTCCACTAACGCAGTACTACAGGCTAACTACTACAGTGTTACTGCCTTTACTGTGTGCAGATAGTAGAGTCACTGTATAATAAACCCACGTGTGCATCTCTCCTGTGCCTAGTACACTATGGACCCCTGGATGAATTCTGCTAAACAAAAGACATAAAAGTAAAAGCTTACTGGTGGTTCACTGGGTACAATATATTTTTTAAACTCATTAATTCAAAACCAAGAGAATACAATATTCTTTTAGTATGGGTATGTATACAGGAGCATTAATCATATAGTAGTAAATGTATAAGCTATGCTTTCACCTTAAAATGAAAATAATTATAAAGAAATACATTTACTGTAACTTGAGTTGAATAAAATATTGGACTTTTCCCCTTCACATTTTTTAAAAAAATGTTTTAAATTTTCTAAATCTATTTACAGATGAGTGACAAAAAGAAGGGAAAAAACTAGATGAGAAGTGTTTAAGGTGTGGGCTAGAACAGCTTTAGGCTTGGTGGCAAGTTTCTCTAGGAATAAACAACATTCTACCAAAAGATATTCTCTCATTTGGTGTTTTGATGATGGTGGTGTACAGCACTGTCTAACACGGTGGTCCAAAATTTACCATAGCTGTTCAATTGGGTTGAGGTGTGTTGACTGTAAAATCTTTTGATCTATCTTTAAAAAATGTTGATATGGTCATCTGAGTCTCTTCATGTCACGCTCCCACACATTTCAAGAGTGGCGCTGAGTCCATGTTGGACCATTTGTAGAACTTGTTTGGTTTGCAGTGTGCTTGGAAACGCTGGAAACAGTATCAAGACCTGAAAACAATACGATAAAAAAGAACTTACATGTAAACACATAGGGTTATTTATTGAAGTATGTCTATCTAGAGTAAAGCTGTTGATACAATCACTATACTATGATGGTAGTAAAAGAGACACAAAAGAACTGGTAATGCAGCTTTACAGTTTTGAATGTAGAACTTATAGTTGAAGGACATGTGTAGCAGATTTATAAGACTTCATGCAGATGAAAATCATTTTTTTATGTGTCCTGGCTAAGATCAGCTCCAACAGCTGAAAATACAGACAAACAACATAGAACAAATACATAACTAGCCATCTCAAGAAAAAGACACAATGGCATATGTTATACCTAAATCAGTGACTTAATGGGACCAACACATTAGGTTCTAAAATACCCCTAAAAACAGGCACATTACAGAACATACTTTCAATTGGAGAAGTGGAACCAAATTTTTCAATTTTCAATCCAGTTACAGGATGTTCCAGGCAGAAGGTGCAGCATGTGAAGGTGCTTTTACCTAATTCAGTGAAGTTCACCTCCCTTTTCTCTATTTTTAATCAAACATTTTCAGTGTCCGCCCACCTCATGATCCCCTTATCTTAAAATCACTGAAATGTATCCTGCCCAGAGTGCATCCACCCATCCTGCAGAACAGACATGCTCTCCTCCTTTGCCTCCATTAGGTGGCGCTGTGTGCCAGCTCCTCTTTTTGACACCTCCCATGATGATGTTCCTCACATCATATACAGTATGACACAGCTGCCAGCCTCTGGTGGTGTGTGGGTGAGCACCCGTGGGGGCTGCTGCTGCAGAACTTGGGGGCTTACAGTACAGGACAGCTAACAATTAAACTAAAATTGCATCCTATTGCCGTCCGGCTGCTCTTTTGCACCGGGGCAATTAACCTGCTAATAATACAATGAGCACAAGTCCCCCTCCTCATCCAATACACACACACGCACATACACACACACACACACACACACACACACACACACACACACACACACACACACACACACACACACACACACACACACACGCACACGCACACACACACACACACACACACACACACAGCCTCCTCCTTCGCTGGGCTCATAGCCCCTCAGGCCATAGGAGAGCCATTGGATTAGAGGATGCTAGCAGAGATAGTTTAACGTAATGAACCATCAAGATGACGACTATTAAAGATGATTTGCAGTGTTCCAGTGCAGGGTGGAGATAGGAAGAGCGACCTGAGTTTGGCTGACTGATAGTGTTAACTCTTTATTCTCTCATTGTAGGGGAGATAAAGATTAGAAGGCCCCTTTTCTTGAAATGATAAATGGCGCAGGCTGGTCTTCACAGGTTTGAATAGTAGGAGCAGTTTTCAGAGATGTGGCACATTAGGCCACTAACCGGTGTGCTCCCAGTATGCACCTGAGGGCCAAACAAGTTAAATATTAAAGGAGTAAAGTTGGAACAAAATGTTTTAAACCCGGTTTCTGCACAATATGTGTATACACACACACACACACACACACGTGTGTATAAATGTACAACTAATGTGTGTGTGTGTTGTTAGATTTTGTTGCTTGAATTAATACACCTCATCACATTGATGAACCACTTTGAGCAACTGATGGGCTAAAAAGGATTTAGCGATGCTGAGCTTCATTCCTGTTGCATCACATTTCATGACTTGCAGTTGATATTTTGGGAATATGTTCAAAAACACCATTGTGACTGACTCAGTGCTATGAGGCTGTTATTTACTCTCTAATTTAGAATACTGGGAGTGAGAACTTCACTGTTTGCAGAAGTTTTCAAAATGTCAATCTGTTCTGGTGAATTTCTGGATTTTAAGTCCAAGTGTCTGTGGTCCACAGAGCCCATGGTTGTTCATTTTGACCTTACAATTGTGCCACTATTACTGATTGTATTTGGATGTGTTTTTTCAGGCATAAATTCCAACTTATCAAGCGATAACTCAAAAGCGCATAATATATATATATATATATATATATATATATATTAATCTGATTAAAAATTGTAATTGTTTGACAGCACTAATATATATATATATATATATATATATATATATATATATATATATATATATATATATATATATATATATATATATATATATATATATATTAGTGCTGTCAAACAATTAAAATTTCTAATCAGATTAATCACAGGGTTGCTGTGGAGTAATTTCGATTAATTGCGATTAAATTCATTTTAAATTTATATTAATCGCATTCATTTTGCATGAGGAAATATATTCAACAAAGAAGGGAATATATATGCACTTAACATGTTTATTAAACACCTGTGCTTCGGTGAAAAAAACTCTTTCCTGCAGAGTGTGCCTATTACTGTAAGTTGGTGGACTCATCCGTCTTTGGGGTTTTTTTGTATTCAAAAAGAGGGCCAACAGGCTGTTTAGCGCAGGGGTATTCAACTAAAATTCAAAGTGGTCCAGTCAGAGAAAATGTATTAAAGCAAAGATCCAGAAAATCTTAATGTCTAACTTGAATTAGTGTGATATATGTTGATGTAACCTAGTAGTTTTATTAGTGTCTGCATGTGATCAGTAACTGACTGTCAAATCAAATAAATTCAGTATGGTTCAGAAACATTTTGACAACATTTATTAATAAATAACGTTTGGTATACCTGTACATCTGAAAATAAAGTGAAAAATAATGACTGAGCAACCTGAAACAACTTATATACATCTTTAACAATACCTAAATTTTAAAAAAATTAACATTTGAACACTTTTACATTTTTTTCTGTCTTATATCACTCCCGTTATATCCCTGCTGCTTAATGGGAGAACTGAGCTGCCAGTATTCTGAATCGTGGTCTGAATGGTGTCAGGGTCGTTCTCAAACACATCTGGAGCTCATTGGTGAGTCTGGAACCATACTTAGTTTGGATTATATTCATAGTTGAGAAGCTGGCTTACAGCTGTATGTTGATCCAAACATAGTCAACATGTGCAGGGCGACTTTCCTCTCAGTGTTGATTTGTTTATTACTCCGCCAAGGAATGGAGAAGTTATGTGACGATACATGTATATATATATATATATATATATATATATATATATATATATATATATATATATATATATATATATATATATATATATATATATATATATATATATATATATAGACACACACACAAATAGTTTTTGAGGCAGGTTTTTGATTTCAGATGGGACTGTTATGTTAGTTGTAGTTACTAGAGCTCAAAATACCTGCAGGGTTATGAGTCCTGTTTTGTTCTGATACGGAGACATTTTGCAGCATGTACTGTAGTGAACCCTTTACATGCATTCCTGCTGGGCCTCCTGTTGTGATGCAGCCCCTCACCACCGTCTGCAGACCTCACTCAATCTCCCAATATCTTTGCAAGCAGAAGACCAGATTGAATTTTCCTCCAGAGTCGCTCAGGATGAGAGCGGATGTCAGTGGAGGATACTTCCTTTTCTATACCTCCTGATGTGGCCCTATAGATGCACGCCTCAGATATTTCTCCATAGATGGGAGAGGAGGCGATAGCTGTAGTGCGGGAATGCTCTGGATTCACTTTAGATTTTTACATCCAGTCAACAGTGGGAATTTGATGATAAACAAAAGAAAGTCCATCTGGCATGGAACGCAACGTCCTCAGAGAGCAGGAGCGTGCTTTCTAGATTGGAGTTCTTATAGCTGATCCCCAATGTACAGATAATCACACAAAAGGAACAAAGCGCTCAGTGTTTGCCTCTACATTCTTTGATAATTTCAGAGCTAATTTTCTCCATTGTCATTTCAGCTACACTGCGGCCTATCTCTCTCTATCTCTCTCTATCTCTCTCTCTCTCTGTGTGTGTGTGTGTGTGTGTGTTCTGTAAGCAGGATAGGAGAAGAAATATTTACCATCTGTGGTGTTTTTCCCTCCCCTCTCTCTCTTCACCACACAGGATTCCAACACTTTTTTCTTTTTTTTTATATCAGTACTGGAGTTCAGCCATGGGCCTTTTTAATTTTCTGCTTTTGTGTTTTTAGCTTAGATTGACAGGCTGCTCTCTCCCTGGAGCATTGTTCTATTAATCTGTTTAATATGCTACAGAAACATTCGAGTGCTGGAACAGGCAGCTGGGGTAATGGAATCGCAGCAGGTACACGCAGGCTTGCATATCTGACGACTGGTGAGGGGGGCAATAGAGCCACACTAGTCGGCTTGGCATGGCATAGTAACAGTGTTTGAAGCCCCCTCATCCCCGCCCCCGCACACTTTATGACCTTGTAGGCCAACAGGCAGATGGACAGAGTGAATCCTTTCACATATTGTTGCTGGAAAGTAAAACGGCTCCTCTCGTCGTCACTCATCACTTGCCATCAGACATGCAGATTCTTCACAAGATGCACAGTTAGCAGCAAGCTTCACTGACTTCCAATGTGCCGTCTATGAGCACTGAACTGAAGCGGGATGAGGCTAAGAGTGAGGCATGTGCATTGAGAAGTGACTGCCAGTTGAGCACTATACATTAAAAATGGTAGGTAAATGCCAATGTATAATTGTAAACCCCCCCCTAACACACACACACCCTATCCCTTCCTCCCACCCCCTCCTGCTGAGGCAATGAGTTGTGGTTTAATTAACTCTGCCTTAATGGGTGCACAGCTAGACAGAGGTGGGGTGGAGGAGGGGTTGGAGGTCGCAGGTTTGCGGCATGTGGCGCTCCGTAACGGTGCTGTCCCCAAGAGATAAGCTAAACTGTTCACTTCCCTCTGACAAAAAGCTCCCACACCTCACCCTGACATTGTGCCTGGACTTGCAGACAGTGGACACTGTGCAGACACGATGACAGTCCAGCTTGTAGGCTGAAGAGTGAATAGAGCAAGCAGGGTGCTAATGACATAAGAGCGAGATAAGTATGCATAGGAATTCATCCTCAAAGTCTTCACAGAGTCACAGACAAGGTCTAACCTCGTTTTGTCCTCCATGTAACGCACGGAGCGTAATGTGCTCATACTCTGACTTAGGTTAAGCTTTTGATCAGGCTGTTATCCTGGACTGGCCTGGGGATGAAAAACAAAAGAGTCACAACTGGATTTTCAGAGCACAATGACACTAAGAGCAAATATACAGTGGTATGTAAAAGTTTGGGCACCCCTGATAATTTTCAAGATTTTCCTTCATAAATCGCTGGTTGTTCAGATCAGCAATTTCAGTTAAATATATCATATAGCAGACGAACACAGTGATATTTGAGAAGTGAAATGAAGTTTATAGGATTTACAGAAAGTGTGCAATAATTATTTAAACAAAAGTAGGCAGGTGCATAAATTTGGGCACCCTTGTTGTTTTATTGATTTGAATACCTTTAGCACTAATTATTGGAACACAAAATGTGTTTGGTAAGCTCATTGACCCTTGACCTACATACACAGGTGAAACCAATCATGAGAAAGGGGATTTAAGGTGGCCAATTGCAAGTTGTTCTCCTCTTTGCATCTTCTCTGAAGAGTGGCAACATGGGAGCCTCAAAACAACTGTCAAATGACCTGAAAGCAAAGATTGTTCAACATCATGGTTTAGGGGAAGGATATAAAAAGCTAGCTCAGAGATTTCAGCTGTCAGTTTCCACTGTGAGGAACATAGTGAGGAAATGGAAGACCACAGGCACAGTTCTAGTTAAGGCCCGGAGTGGCAGGCCAAGAAAAATCTCAGATAAGCAGAGGGGAAGGATGGTGAGAACAGTCAAACTCAACCCACAGACCAGCTCCAAAGACCTACAACATGATCTTGCTGCAGATGGTGTCACTGTGCATCATTCAACTATTCAGTGCACTTTGCACAAGCGGATACTGTATGGGAGAGTAATGCGGAAGAAGCCTTTTCTGCGCACATGCCACAAACAGAGTCGCTTCAGGTATGCTAAAGCACATTTGGACAAGCCAGCTTCATTTTGGAATAAGGTGCTGTGGACTGATGACACTAAAATTGAGCTATTTGGACATAACAAGGGGCGTCATGCATGGCGGATGAAGAACACAGCATTCCAAGACAAACACTTGCTACCCACAGTAAAATTTGGTGGTGGTTCCATCATGCTGTGGGGCTGTGTGGCCAGTGCAGGTACTGGCAATCTTGTTAAAGTTGAAGGTCGCATGGATTCCAGTCAGTATCAGCAGATTCTTGCGAACGATGTTCAAGAATCAGTGACAAAGTTGAAGTTGCGCCGGGGCTGGACACTTCAACAAGATAACGACCCTAAACACTGCTCAAATTCTACTAAGGCATTCATGCAGAGCAACAAGTACAACATTGTGGAATGGCCATCTCAGTCCCTAGACCTGAATATTATTGAAAATCTGTGGTGTGATTTAAAGCGGGCTGTCCATGCTCGGAAACCATCAAACCTGACTGAACTGGAGATGTTTTGTAAAGAACAATGGTCAAAAATACCTTCAACCAGAATCCAGACCCTCATTGGAAGCTATAGGAAGCATTTAGAGGCTGTTATTTCTGCAAAAGGAGGATCTACTAAATATTGATGTAATTTTTCTGTTGGGGTGCCCAAATTTATGCACCTGCCTACTTTTGTTTAAATAATTATTGCACACTTTCTGTAAATCCTATAAACTTCATTTCACTTCTCAAATATCACTGTGTTCGTCTGCTATATGATATATTTAACTGAAATTGCTGATCCAAACAACCAGTGATTTATAAAGGAAAATCTTGAAAATTATCAGGGGTGCCCAAACTTTCACATACCACTGTATTCTGGGGAAAGGATTTGTCACTTTTGCTTTTCCTTAAACTGACAGAGAAGACCTAAAAAAAAACAAAAGTAAATGATTCCTCATTATTTGTCTGGCACGTGCGTGTTCAGTCTTGTGATTGATTTTGGAGGGAGATGAAAATTACATGTGTGCTTAGCATCAACAGAAGCTTTTAGTTCCAACTTTTAATGAGATGAAACTCCAATCCACACTTTCCACCTCTCACTCCATCCCAGACATTTTTGTCACAACACCATATCCAACTCAGGGCGACTGGGAAAACGCTGTCGCCTCATATCTTCTGCACCACTGTTTGGTTCTATTAACAACACCTCTCTGCCTTTATCTCAGCCACGTAACTGAACCTGCATATTCACCATTACAAGAAAAGCTACTGTGCCAAAAAGAAATTAGGTGGTCGGATGAAAAGTGATTGGAAGGGAAGTTGCAAAGGGGTCCCAGATCAAAGCGAGTCACTGGTAATTAGAATACATGCTGAAGAGAAGCAGACATCAGCAGAAATCAGGATTTTAGCTGGAAAATTACCTGTTGAGCTGTTCAAATAATGAAGAGAGCCATGTCTTGGTGAAGTGGGGAGACAGAGACGTGGAGCTCTGCGAAGTCAGGCTCACCGGTCACCTTGCTTTCCCAAGGCAGTGTGACAGACATGCAAGGAAAGAAATAATCTCACCTATTTTCAGTTTCCTTCTCTATATTTCAGCCTGCATTTGTGGAACTCTTTCTGCACCCACGCCCCATCCCCTCCAAGGACAATTTTCTTTTATGGCTTTACTCGCTTTTGGAGCATCTTTTGTTGCTATCAGCTTTTTCTGGTCTTTAAGTCTTAGCTGCCTCACACATTGGATTCACATTTTTTTTCTGATATCATCTGTCATAGATTACTTTTAGCAATCAGTTTAATGTCAAAAAGGAGCACCATGGGTCACTTATACCCATCAGTGCAATGTTTTCAAATGAACTGATCTCTTGGTATATTTTCAAAAATGAAACACATAGGAGACCATTGAGAGTTTGCATAACTTTTTGTGGCAATTAAGACGACATTCCCCATAAGACTGAAAGCTAGGGGAAATGGCCAGCCTGGTTCTGTCAGAGCTCAAAGATACACCTGCAGACTAATGCTCTTTAATTAACACGTCTGTTTAAGTCATACACAAATAAGACTGCTCTTTGAAGCAGTTGTTCTTTAAGATAAATGTCCTCAAAATGCTTTCCACAATCACAGAGCTAATGTGGATCTTCAGTAGGTATATGATCTACGATATTTACTCACTTGATTTACAATGTTAACAGTACTTGGTTAACACTAAGCATCAAAGTTTATTTGATAATTTAGTAAATTTTATCTTGATGATGGAAAAGTCATTTGTGTTTTATTCATGTTAATCCAACTTTATCTCTCAACCTTGTGCTTAGACTAAAATTGAAAACAACTATTGTTAAAAAAAATCACACGGTAAAGATAAAATTCTTCACTTGTAGATCTAGTCTGGGTTCTGCTGCTGTCTGAATGTCTTTGCAGCCACACGTGTTCTGTATAACTAAACTCGGAGAGCTCTCACACACAGGATCGTGCACAGCTGAGGTAGAAAGGGACACCAGTGCTGTGGTTTCACATTGATTTGGTTTTGCCTCCCAGGCAATGTCGTCGGTACCAGCATGTGTGTTTACTTGTTCACGGAGTTTGCAGTGGCAGTCTGCGACTCAGTGCACAGTAAATGTCACTCGTCATCAGGCGTTTGTGCAGTGCATGCCCTTGTAGGAAGGGGAAAGTGCCGATGTTGCAGATCCCAGCCTTTGATTTAGACACGAAAGGCAGGCCGGCAGCAAATGCACTGAGGCATGAAGGTAAATTCCCATAATTCACAGCTGAAAGGTTATCCAGCAGTGCGTTTTGCTCCTCCCTCATGTTAGTTGCTAACAAATGTCACCTGATTGAAATGAGCACATTTATACATTGTGTGTGTGTGTGTGTGTGTGTATGTGTGTGTGTGTGTGTGTACAGCTCTAAAACATATACTGTGTTTTGTCTGTATGAGAATCTCATACAGATTAAATCTGCAGTTTTGGTGTGCATCAGCACAGATGTATAGAATAGCATAAAAGTCTTTCTGTTATGATTCTGCTCCTGCCCCTGTTCCTTGTCCCTCTTTCTCCCTCTTTCTTTCTTCCTCCTTGTTTTTCTGCATCTATTTTGACCTGTCCCTTTGGCTCCCTCTGTCTGTCATCTCTTTCCCTCTTGTCTCTCTCGTCCCTGTGTCTTGCTCTCCCTGCTCACCTGTCTACACTCGGCTGATTACTACAGGTGACTCACATTGCGCTAATCAGCTCAACTGCCCACAATATCACCTGTTCACTATTTAAACTCTGCTCATTCTCTCAGTCCCCATCGGATCATAGATACTGTTCCCCACCAAGCCTGCCACCTCCGGACTGCTTCAGCCCCATGGACTCTGCTGCTTTCCCCCTCCTGGATTCCTCCCCCTCTTGGAATCTGTTGTGTTCCTGTTTGTCTGTTCATGGATTTTCCCCAGCCTGTTTACCCCTTGGTTGTCAGTTTCTCCATATTGTGAGTACCCCTCTTTAGCTTAGTTTTGTTAATTCAGTTCAGTTTTGTAGACTTCTGTTTTTGTATTCATAGAGTTTGCTTGTAGAGTTTAGTAGTTTTGGTTTGGTTCTTTCCCCCAGTTCAGTTCTCTATTTATGTATTGGTTTAGTTATATGGTTAAATAAATCTCTTTCAGTTATTCACTTGTCTGCCAGTTTCTATGAGTCTGCGCTTGGGTTCTCCGGCTTCCCCCTGTAACACTTTCATAGATGTTCAACTTCATTGCGATCTGATGACTGCAAACGCCATATCATGATTCAAATAATTTTCATACTCACCTCACCATTCAGTGACCCCGTTGTGCCCTATGGATCGGGCATTGCAATTCTGGAGCCTATCAGGATAGAAGCACTTCATCATAGGATTAAGGTGATCAACTAGGACAACATTGTATTGATTTGTAGTGACCTATTCTTCTGAGGCTAGGCTCACTATACAGGAGTTTTGGGCAGATTTACCCCCGTTTCACCCCTCTTAACAATAAAAGGAGAAATACCAAACCCAATATTTGATCTTGATTATTTGGTAATGTGAGGGGTTAGCAGATCCCATCTGACATCTTACGTGTTGCTTGCACACTCATCAAGGCTGCCCCAATATTATCAAACATGTTTGATTTTTAAAGATGAACTTATCATAGAAACCATTCTACTTCAAGGTTAACATAAGCTATATATATTAAAACTGATCATTAAAATCTTATGCTGACCCCATGCAGATTGAACATCCCAACCATTTTCTCATCCAAACTTGTTTAACGCTCTACTTTTTTTTTCCAGAATTGTTAGGGTTACAGCATGCTGTTGCACCACAGTATCCATTTTGTTTCCATCTGTTTCCCATTAGATCACATAAGGTGGTGCGCTGCTCCCTGACTGTCTTTGTAGTGTGTGATGCATCAACATTTTCAAATCTTGATGTGGGATTGAAGAGAAGAATATCTGAGAAGTTACTCCTTATTTGAGTGATGCATCCTAATTTTGAAATCTGGTCTGTGAGGGAGAATGGAGAGAACTGAGATAGAGGCTAGCAAGTTAAGGGCACACAGGTAAGTGGAAGGGGAGCAGCTGTAATAGAGGCCAAATTGTTGTAGATGGAGTGTTCTTCTGTTTGGAAAATGATAGGAAAAAGGTTCATTTGTTGACTATGAAGGATTGGGAGCTGTGTTCCAGAGACTGAAGAGTTTGCTATTTTCAGAAAATTAATACTTTGGGGTTTCCAGAGCTGAAATGTATTAGTTGAGAGTAGTAGGTGGATTGGGCATAGGGGAGAGCATCTTTGTAATGCTGCAGGTCATCCTTGTAGAGTTGTGAATAAACTATGAGACATTTTTGATTGCGGAGCCTTTCTAATTGACGGCGACAGGTTTTCATCTGGTGGAGGTCAGAGGTGTACCAAGTAGCAGAGTGACTGAGGAAAACTCTTTTGGGCCTTCCTCAGTCAATAGCACACTAGCACAAGGCAGGTGTTGAGCTGTACGGGAAAGAACAGCCAGTAACAGTCAAGGAGCTGGGGATTTGAGGATGGGGTGGTTTGTAGCCAACAGGGGAAACTTATGTAGCAGCGAGATGGCGCCAGTTAGCATTGTGGTTAGGTGCCAGCAGGTAGGTAAGTACAGTAATATAACAATCATGAGTAATAATTTGGTAGAATTTAATGGAAAATTACAGCTTGACCAGACATAAGCTTTGCTGAAGTCAGAATCAATAAAAGGTGCTATCAGTGCAAAGAAATGCACAACTAAGGATCACATAGAAAAGCGGTGAACAAACAATGCCAGCGAGTCTTACATCCTACCCAGGAAATATGCAATGGTATCTAAATTGCAGCCATTGCTGATTTAAAAAAAAAAAAAAAAAAGATGAACCACAGTGTAAAAACAAGACCTTAGTTGTAATAAATTTGATGTGTATTTTATGATGTCTTTGTTTTTGGTTTCTGGCTTGTTTTAGGTGAGGTTTAGATGACACACTTCAGCTCCACCTAGGATCAGTCATATCAGTTGCTTGGCAAAATGGTGATGGTGCTGTAAACAAACTGGAGCTTCAAAATTCTTCAGAAATGTGGGGGTGATTCATTATAGGTTTGGTCAGCTACTATGTTAGACTCCAGGAGAGAGAAGAACCAAACGTGCCTTTATTTATACGAAAATGTCCCTGATGATTAGCTGGATTTTCACAAAAGAATATGCATACAGACAAGAGCAGTTTTTCAATTCTGCTCCTTTTATTTCTTCTGCTTGCACCCTCCCTTTCTCTCCTGGAGTTAAATGAATATCCACTCCCCCAACCACACACACACAATTGAAAATATGGCATAAATTTTACATGACAGCCCTCTGCTTCATTACGGCCCATGAGTTATTAGCTAATTTGCAGCCATGAAATTTCTAACCCTATGAGTGAACTGAGGTGTCAAGAGTTGGCTAAATGTGGTGTGTGGAATTTGATGTTTGATGGGCACCTTCTAGATGGGTGTGTGTATGTGTAAGAGAGTGTAGGGATGTAGTTAAAGCATGTGCAGCAACACATTGTTAAAGTGAGTCGATGGGGCTTAGTATCAAACAGTTTAAAATAAAACAACAACAAAAATAATCAGTTTTATTAGAATAGATTTTTCTTCCTGGAAATTGAAGTGAAATCTGTATGTTAAATAATTTTATTTATTTAAATTTTTGAAATTTAATCATGTTCTCTCCATTTTGGAAAAAAACAAAACAATAAAGACTTTTGCTGTCTAAGCGTAGTCTTTAGGCTTGGGTGTCTCACTAAACAAGAAAGTAAATAAGACAGCCCTAGTTGTTCTGATTGTTCCTCCTGACATCTGTGTTAGCCCACCCAGTTTTCTTTTTGTATGGAGTTACTCATTTTCATGTTCAGCAGAGGGAGTACCCTCAGCTTCCTCTAGTGCCATCCTTAAGCCAAAATGTTGATTAATAATGGCTCTTTTCCAATACCCACACATGCATCATTTAGGTGTGAAGTCATGTCATAGAAGGACATTTACAGAGTGTATGTAGCTGGGGATGGAAATGTGATATCAAGGTCCCAAACTTCCTGTCACAGCTTTAATTTCCCAGATTCGTGAGAACATCTCCTTTGTGTCATAATCTCAGTTTTCAGTTCAAGCCCATATGTAGACACATGGCACACTAAAACGGGAATTTTAATAACACTTACTGGATGAGACAACAAAGGCATGCTGGGCAACACATGATAAATAAAGGCAGCTTAGGGATTTTGGGAGGGAAAAAACCCCCGAATAATCTAAATGAGAATGTTTTAACAAGACCCAAAAAAAGGAATGCTAAAATTATAACAATGCAGAGACACAGGGAATCACAAAAACAATCGAACAACTGATATAAAATGACTGGACTGTGAATACACTGAGAAGTGATACTATAACAACACAGGTAAACTAATGAGAGTGAAACAGATAATCACAAAGGAGGAAACACATGCAAAGGGAAGTAAAACTAGATGCACACAAGGTAAAACACTACCAAAATAAGAGCAGACATAACAAGGAGTGACATGGTATTCACGTGGAGGTCAATCTTTTATAGCTGATATTCAGGGCAGGGCTGCACCTCAAACACTGTGTTTCCTATCGTATGTCTGTAAATGCCTACTTGCCCTGTCCACTAGTTCCTTCCTTTTCCTGTTGAGGAAAAATAAACCACTAAAATGCAGGAAAAAGGGGAGTCATGGCACAGACCATGACAATTTAGTGGCTTTGAAACAGAAAAATTGTATATCCCATGACGGCAACCTTTTTGGCATCAAATAACTCATCACTCAACTCTCCTTTCTGGATCTTGTGTGAGCCTTCACAAAGGTCCAGTCAGGATATCCACAAGTTTTCAGTGCCCCTTTCAGGTGTTTGTGTTCTTTTTCCTGTCCTTGGGTACTGGTGGGTAACTGGTGGTCTGCGACATCATCTTTCGCCATTTTACAATCAGGTCCTTTCAAAACTCCCCAAAAGAACTACTCGGCAGAATGACTCAGGTGAGGTGGCTCATGCTAACGACCACCATTAGCATACGAGGGCTCGGTGAAACTCGCATTTCAACGACCCCCTTTGTGTCACTCCCTGGCTCCCAACGACCATCGTTGAGGAGCAAGGAGGGCCTTGGCAATGGTCGTCGGAATGTGAATAACACTGACCACACCTCACAGGGGTTATAAGCCGAGGCAACATCAACCACCACCAGAACTGAAGAAGCCTCTTGGATGAGAGGTGAAACGTCTTCAAGGAACCTTCTTAAAGTCCAGTTGGATTGATTTAAACAACTTTGGATATATTTGGTAAAGTAGTTTTGAGGAGTCAGTATTACTTTGAAACTCGATTGTGAAAAATGAGCTAAAGCAGTTGGAAATTCTGTAAATAAAAATAAACCACTGTTACAGTGTTTCCCTAAAGATTTTTTAAAGTAAATTACCTAAATTTCCAAGAACTCATGATAGTCACATATAATTTTATTACCTGTTCTGTTGTTCTATCCCAAAGGCAAGCTTTGTATTTCTAATTTCAAGGTAACCTTATTTCTAAGGTTTGGAATAGAGATTTGCTATCACCTTGTTCCACTCATACCACAGAAATTATACATAAAAGTTGCAGATTTATATCTCTGAGAGCATTAGTTATAGCACAGATATATCATTTGCCATTTTTGGCATTTTGTGCTTATTGTCTGCAATAGAGAGGATTTATACTCTGGGGAGCATGGTGTGCTGTCATGGCAACTGGCTTTGGGTACTGGCTTCAAAAGTCAATTCAAAAGTCAATTCAAAAGTCTTGGATGATCTTTGATATACCATTGGATGTGCTGACAGCTATCACCGGATTACTCTGATTTCTCTATCATGCAATATATTGTAAGTAAGTGAAAATCAAGTCATCATTCTACAATTTTGTTTTCTTTTCTAAATGCAATGCCCTTCTGTACCTGAATGATCCTTCTGGTGGATTTCACACTGGCACCTTTCCCATTTCCCAGACATAAGTTGATATAAGTTAGAAAATATAGAATGTGTTCAGTGAACAAATACAACTGGACAACGCCTTGGTTATTACACAACTCATCTCACAGGATCCTGACAAGGGACTAACACTGATCATTTCCATGCTACATCTAGGGGATAGTCCTGCTTTACTGGTGGTCTTCTGTCTTCAAACCCTATAATGCAGAGTTAGAGAATATATCAATGCATATGCATGTGGGCTTAAGAAAAGAAATACTAGTGTGTTGAGGTAAAAAACCTCCCAGTCCCCCTGATGTGTGAAACAAAAGACAGAGTGCTCAGTGCTGGCCCAGTGTCCCACTGTGGGAAAAGCTTAGCTGGAGCTCGGGTCAGCGAGGTGAGGGCTGTTCAGCTCGGCTGCAGCCCAGGGCCGACCCCACTGCTGCCAGCCTTCCAGGAAATTACAACAGGGACCAAGAAGCAGCTCCCGCTCCCCCAGCTCTCTGCAATACACGCACGCACACACACATCAATATATATATATATATATATATATATATATATATATATATATATATGTAGAGACCTGATCAAAATCTTAAGACCAGTTGAAAAATAGCTAGAATTTACCTTTTGTACATTTGGACCTTAATGAGGTTTTAAGTAGAGCTACAATAGGCAAAAGCAAGAAGGGGGAGTGAGACAAAAAGCACTTTGAAAAAGTAATTTATTGAAAACAACAAGTAAACTGAAATAAGCTGTTTATTAGCTAATCAAAAGATTATGACCATCGCTCAAAAAATTACAAAAAACTCTCCAAACCAGAACAAAAAATGTTCTCAGTAGGACTCAGTAATGAGTAGCTCCACCGTTCTTGTTAATCACTTCAAAAATTCGTTTGGACATGCTTGATGCGAGTGTTTCCAGGAGGCTGGTGGGAACATTGCTCCAAGTGGTGAAGATGGCTTCACGAAGGGCATCAACTGTCTGGAACTGATGGCCATTTTTATAAACTTCCCTTGCCATCCATCCCTAAATGCTCTCTATCAGGGGAACATGCGGGATGGTCCAAAAGAGTGATGTTATTCTCCCTGAAGAAGTCCTTGGTCAAGCGAGCATTGTGAACTGCAGCATTGTCCTGTTGAAAAACCCAGCTGTTACCACACAGACAAGGGTCCTCAGTCATGAGAGATGCCCGCTGCAACATCTGCACCTAACCAGCCGCCGTTTGACGACCCTGCACCACCTGAAGCTCCAGTGTTCCACTGAATGAAAAAGCACCCCAGATCATGATGGACCCCCCTCCACTGTGCCGGGTAGAAAACATCTCAGTTGGGATCTCCTTGTCATGCCAGTAACGTTGGAAGCCATCTGGACCGTCAAGGTGAAATTTTTTCTCATCAGAGAATAAAACTTTTTTCCACCTTTCAATGTCCCATGTTTGATGCTCCCTGGCAAAGTCTAAACGGGCAGTTTTGTGGCGTTGTAGGAGACGAGGTCTTTGAATTCATTTTTTGTTTTTGAAACCCTTTCCCGTAGATGCCGTCTGATGGTTATTGCGCTGCAGTCGGCACCAGTAAGGGCCTTAATTTGGGTCGAGGACCGCCCTGTGTCTTGACAGACAGCCAATCGGATCCTCCGGGTCAGCGCAGGTATAATTTTTTTGGGTCTACCACTTGACTTTTTTGTTCCATAATGCTCAGGATCTTTCAAAAAATTTAGAATGACTGTCTTACTGCGTCCAACCTCAGCAGCAATGGCACGCTGCGAGAGGCCTTGCTTATGCAGCTCGACGATCCGACCATGTTCAAGAAGAGAAAGCTTCTTAGCTTTAGCCATCAGGAGGGCATGACCGTGTGAATGCCTGACAGACGATGAGAATTTTGAGCAGATTTGGGCTTTTATAGCCTGTGGTCTTAAACTTTTGATCAGCTGATAAACAGCCTATTTCAGTTTACTTGTTGTTTTCAATAAATTACTTTTTCAAAGTGCTTTTTGTCTCACTCCCCCTCCTTGCTTTTGCATATTGTAGCTCTACTTAAAACCTCATTAAGATCCAAATGTGCAAAAGGTAAATTCTAGCTATTTTTCAATTGGTTTTAAGATTTTGATCAGGTCTGTATATACACACACACAAATACACACAGAAAGTGTGTCTGCGTGTATGTAGCCTATTTGCAACAACAAATTCCAGTAAGTATAACTACAGTATAGGTACTAACTGTTCATTGTTAGGAAACTTACATGGAACCAGATCTCAACCCAGTATAAACCTGTATGAGTTTCCCAAAGATGTCACTCATCTCTCTTTCTGAGAGACATTAAAACTAATGGACTTAACTGCCCTACATCTTCAAACAGGAAGACACAAAGGAATGCTGTGTATTTGAGGGCTGCATATTCTAATCCTGTGACTAAATTTGTTCTATCCTAATTTTCCTTCATTTCATCTCATCATGTTTTTTTCTGGAAGATTTGTTTGAGATGAACATGGAAAGTAGAGGAGATGAGCATGAAAAGCTGCATTCAAGACAAACATACTCCATCACCTGGATAAATGTCTTCACAGAGGAGTGTATCCCAACACACTCCATCCTCATTTAATAGCAAGTCATCAGATCAAACTATTCTGCTTGTACTCAGTCCCTAATAATTGTTTCTACTCCGCCACGGAGGCGGAGCCTCGGCAGAGTTATGTGACGATCAGCGGTGGTTTGTCTGTCTGTCTCTTTGTCTGTTAGCAACATTACTCAAAAATGGACTAAAGGATTTGGATGAAATTTTCAAGGAAATGAAACAAGGAGCAAGTGATTAGATTATGGAAGTGATGCGGCTTATAGTCTGGATCCATGGATTTGGTAAACGTTTCTGTATCATTGTGAAATAGTGGCACAGTGTCACTGTAACCATGATAACAAGTGAACACTACATTAGCTGCCTGCTGATGATCAAATGATTGCAATCCTACTACAGATCCACCATTGCGGACTTATCGGGACTTACCTGTTGGAAATGATACAAGGAACAACTGATTACATTGTGGGGGTGTTTCTGAGTCCCATCAACTCTCACCGCCCACTACATATTTAGGTCACGTAATTCAGTATCCATACATAATGTACACATGCATAACACACACCTGTGCTCAGTGCAAGGTCATTTTGTTTGTTGGTACATCTGTATTAAATGGACACATTCTATGGTGCTGGGATTTCAGCCATTGGAAATCAAACAATTGAGCTGCCTTGGCAGAGTATGGCACTCCCTTAGTGCTTTTCTTGTTTTTATCATGTATCAAAATGCTTTCGAAGTGATCTCATGATCATGGCATTACCTTACATGTTTACATTTGACCTGCAAATTCTGATCATCATGTAATCTCCCAAATGGTGGCCACAAGTCTGCGGCTGTCCCTCAACAACTACACAAATTCACTCAAAACCTTTATAGAGAAATAATGAGACTGTTTTATTGTTGTTTATCAGACTGTGAGGACTTCACATCCTGACATAATATTTTCATAATATTCACACCCCACTTTTCACAGTTCTGGTGCCACTAAATATATTAAGAATGAAATCCTGTCAAGTCTCAGATCATACAGTGAGGTCATGCTGGTGAAGGGGAGCAGCATCATGGACTGTGACATCTGGCTGCAAAACCTCAAAGTACATTGAATTTGTGAGGTTATCGTTTGCTACATTTGTGTGACATCAGGGCAAGTTGGGATGATTTGGAAATCTGTAATAGATGGCTGACTAAAGTCTGATGTGTCCTCTTTGTTGTAAAAACAGATCATATAAAAAGCAACTCATGCATATTTCACTTTTCAGATTTCTTAGTCTATTTTTCAACCCCTCTCTGGACAAGTGGTGGACTATGAGGATATTGATGAATTATCAGATTTATTAACGCTCGTGGTGTCTTAACATCCTTTACACTCCCCTTGTCCTAAGGGTCAAAAATGACCCGCCTCCACTGAGCATCTAAAATAAGATAGGTTAATGTAATTTTCAACCCAGAATCTATTTTGCATGAAGAACCAGCCTGTCATGCCTCATACACTTAATGAATGTCTGAGTTTTGTGCCCTTCAGAGGGCAGAAAAACTGTTTAATTTACACAGATGTTCAAAGAGAGTGGGTGCAAATGCTTATTTTGGGGCATTATTTTGCTATATATTTTGTTTTGCTAATGTATGTGCTAATTCCTTTTGTTTGTGTATTTCTGTTTTTTTATACTCATCAGTAATGTAACAAACCATTGCATTAAAAGGTTTATGGTAAGAAATTCATAGGCAGCCTTCCTTGTTTGAACATCTGTATGTGTGCATGTGTTTCAGAAATTGATATGTGTTTTCTGCATACTTCATTTTCGACAAAACTAAATTTGAGCAGTATTTTTTTGAATACAGTCCTAAAAAAATGGCACCCTTGTAATATACAGAACTACATTTACCTAATCACATCCATGACAAGTCTTGTGTTTTGTAAGCAGCAATTGAAATATATTTAATTAATAAATAAAATACAAAGCTGGCAAAGCTACTTTTTCAATAAATGGTAATATTTTTTTAAATTTTTACGTTTAATTAATAATGTCACCTGATTGACTGAGCATATTCTTAAAAACATTACAGATTTGTTGACGTGCATTTACAAGATAACAAACACTGTTTTTGTAAGCAACACCCTAAACATGCCATATGCCAAGTTGTTTTCTGACTCTTTTGTTGTAGTACTAAAATGTACTTGATCAGTTAATGTAAGGGCAACTAGTTTTTCAACAAGACAGCAACACAAAATGTGCTCTCCTGAATATTTGCTTTGCACATTACAGGCAGATTTTTTTGAAGTTCTGGACCAGCGTCTTGTGATACCCTCTTCATCCCTTTGTTTCTACCTCTGAAAAACTTTCCCCTGGCAAAGTCATGCTCTCACTGTGACTCTCTTTGCTCTGCTCCACAATCCCATTTCTTATCTGTGTCTCCCATGTTCAAGAGGACCCTGGCAGCTTAGCTCAATCCTTTGAAAACACTGATATTAAACGAAAGAGATGCTGAGAAGAAAGACAGCGACGCACCCCGCCCAACCCTCCATTTACCCTGTCTGAACCTTCTGTCCTGCCAGCAGGTGGTGTGTGTATGTGTGTGTGTGTGTGTGTGTGTGTGTGTGTGTGTGTGTGTGTGCTTCTTCCAACCAACCATCCACACACATACATACAGTTTGTAAAATACTATTAAATTCATTGCCATTGTTGTTCAGTCTGATGTTCAGTCTGATGCACACATGCACACACACACACTGAAAGAACATTAATCCTCCAATCTACATAGGCACCGGTCGCCTCGGGGGCTGGTGGGGAGGGGGTAAGGAGAGAGAGAGAGAGGGAGGGAGGCTCTCCAGCATGCCTTGTGATCTCACATTGTTTTGCGAAAATTGCAGCCTCTGATGATGGAAATTTCATTTCGCCACCACATGAAGTAAAGGCAAAAGAGGGGAGCAGGGAAAGGAGGGGAGAGAGCAGGAAAGATGCAAGGAAGAAGGAGGTAAAGGAAGAAGTGAAGAGAGGAGAGATGGAGGTGCTGCAGATCTGTGGTTGTTCTCCCACCAACTGGCCTAGTCTCCATCTGTGGGATGCTGCTGCAGACCTTCCTCCAGCCCACTGCTTCCAGCTGTCCATTTCCACCAATCTACTCTGCATTGCCCTTACTATACTTGATTTGCTCATCTACATGTTTTTGAATTTACCACCAGCTATATATGTAGTATATTTAATGCCAGAGCTGTACACCATATCAGTAAACTATAATTAGTTTCCATGTCAGTTGTACTTTGCATGTATCATCTGTCTTATCATGCATGTAATAAGACAGACCCCTCTACCTCTAACCCTCTACCTCTAACCCTCTACCTCTTCTGTCCCTCTCAACCCGCCCGGCCGGCAGATGGGTCCCCCCACATAAAGAGCCGAGTTCTGCTCGAGGGTTTTTTCCCTGTTAAAAGGGTGTTTTCCTCGCCATTGTCGCCTTTGGGCTTGCTCTGGGGGTCAGGCATATGGGTTCTGTAAAGCGTCTTGAGACAATTTGACTGTAATTGGCGCTATATAAATAAAATTGAATTGAATTGAATTGCATGTGGAGGCAGGGAGATAAGAGGAGAAGGAAACAGGCTATAGTGAAAATGGGGTTAAAGAAGGTAAAAAGGAACTGAGAAGGGAAGAAGGGAAGGGAAAGAAGTCGAGGAAAGAGGGGAGAGAAGCAGAAAAGGTGTGGTGAGGATCAGGAAAGGGTAAGACTAGAGGGTAGATGGACAAAAAGAAGGAGTAGGCAAGGAGGGAGTAGTCTGAAGAAAGCAAAGGGAGAAGATGTCAGGAGAGAAGGAGGTAAAGTGTGAATGGAAAATGGAGCAAAGGAAATCTGGGGAACAAAAGAGAGAGGAAAAATGTGGACAGGGTGGAGGAAGGACAGGAAGAGGTGAAGTTAAAAGAAGGAACATGGCTGTCTGACAGAACTGAGGGATATGGAGTAGGAATGAAGACCAGAATTCACATGTGTGTGTGTTGGGGGATGAGGGCAGGAGTGGCAGAGGTGAGAGATGGAAGGAAAAATGAAGCCAAGGATTTAGGGGATACAGGAAAATGCTGGAAGACAGAGAAGGAAGAAGGTAAAGAGGAATGGAACAAAGTGTTGGAGAAAAGAATGAAGGGACCAAAGTAGAAAAGTCTTAGTTATTCTCTCCTGCCTCTTTCACATCTCCCTCCTGTCCTTCCTTCCTGCAGTACTGCTACCTTCACCTCTTTCCAAGCCTCCCTGTCCCCCTTGACTTTTCCTATTTCCTTTATCATCTGCTTCAGTCTGTGCATCAGTCTCTTCTCTCCTGTTTACCTCTTTTGATGGCTTCATGCTCCATTTTTGTAGTTTTCCTTACATCTCTCCCTGAATATCTCTTTCCAGTCTCTTTTTCTTTCTCCTGTCTCATTTGTTTCCTTGCCTCCCTTTTCTCTCTTTTGCCACCTAGCTCCCTTCATTTGTTCCATCCTCTGTTTCTTTTCCTTCTGCCTACGTCTCCTTCCTTCTCTTCCTACTCTCAATCCCAGATTCCTTCACCTGTTTTCATAAACCTCTCTGTACCTTGCCATTTTTTTTGTTCCAAACTTCTTTTCTTCCTTTCTCGTCTCATTTTCCTCTATTTTGGTCTTTAACACATTGGATCCCTTTGCACTCCATTCGCTTTGTCTCCCCAACACCTCTGTTCTTCCAGCACTGCTTCCCCTTTCTTGCTTTTTTCTTCCTTCCTTCCTTTCTTCCTTCACCCCGTCTTTGCTTGGTCTCCCTCTTCCTCTTTTTCCTTCATCTCCTTAGCTGAACACCTTTATTCTGCTACCTGGCTTCCATCCTTTGTTTTGCTTCCCTCCATCATCTTTCTCATCATCTTTCTCTTCTTTCCATTAACATCACCTTCTTTTACTTGCTAGGCTCCACCTTCTTATTTCCCCAGGTTCTACCACCATCACTTACTATTTCTCCTCCTGCCTCCCCAACACCTCCCTCCTTCCCGATTCCCCCCAGCCCTACTCCGTGAACCTGCCTCCATTATATCCTGAAGTAAGAGGTAATGGGATGGAGGGATGGCATCCTCCAGCTGGCTACCATGCTGACATGTCTCATCTCATAACTGTAGATGGAAGGATACACAATGTTGTTGATCCACATGCAAGCAAATATTATGCTAAAGTGATTGGCTCTCATCATGCTCTAACCCTGCAATGATGCTGGAAAACAGCAGAAGAGAAAGAGAAAGCCCCATCTCTGTCCTCGTCCCCTAATTTGCATTGCATGCTGAAATGCATGAACCAGGCCCATTAACTGAGGGCCCGTGCTGTGTTTTGGTTGTAAGCAAGGGGAGGGGGGCTGTCATATCTTTTGATTTGCTTGATATGAAAACAGTGGTGGTTTGCAATCAATGGAACCTGTGGTTTATTTGGGGTGAAATGAGATTTTTTATTGGGATGTTTGCATCTCGATGCAATTTGCCAGCTTTATTGTAGACGACCCAGGAGCATCCTCACTTGATTTTACAGTAAATTTGTCATGGGGCCAATACAAGAGTTGAAAGTGAATATGGTTATTTATTTACATGCGTGCAAACACGAACACTTTGTTAGATGCTTGTGATGATTGCTGGAATGGAGATCCCAGCTGCCTATATGTGCATGAGCCTGGTGTGATGGCAGCCTATCAGAATGATTAGGCAGAGGGAGGGAAGGCCTACCAGTTGCTCTACATGTCACTGCACTAGGGAAAATACTTTAGGATTCAGAGGACACCCCAAAGGTTTGTCTCACTTTAGCTCGGTGAGTGAACTTCAGTGTGTTGTTAGAAAGTGGTGCTGACAACTTTAGTGTGTTTTTTTGGAATTTGATTAGTGAGTGATAATAAATAAGGAGAAAAAGATTTTTAAAAATGTTGTTCTGGTAATGTTTTCTAAATGTTTTTAATCTTTCAAGGACTATGAGATTACTAACAAGACTAACGTCTGCCATATATATATATATATATATATATATATATATATATATATATATATATATATATATATATATATATATATATATATATATATGTATATGTATATGTGTATATATATATATATATATATATATACACACACATAGTGCTGTCAAACGATTAAAATTTGTAATCTGATTAATCACAGCATTGCTGTGAGTTAATATCGATTAATCACAATTAAATATTCATTTTTAATCTAATTTTATCGCATTCCATTTTACATTTGCAAACAGACTCAAAAAAGAAGGGAATATATATGGACTTAAGGTGTTTATTAAACACCTTTAAAGGTTCATGTTAGAATCCCAGACTAAGGCATGCTTTGTGTTAATGTGGTACTTTAAGCTAGAAGTGCTTCAGTGAAAAGAAAACTCCTTCCTGCAGTGTGTGCATATTACTGGATGTCAGTCGACTGTTCCATCTTGGGTTTGTATTGTATTCAAATTTCCCACCGAGAGGGCCAACGTGCTGCTTAGTAGGGCCTGACCGATACAGATTTTTTGAGGCCGATTCCAATATTTGGTAGGAAAAGTTCTGATCACTGATTAATCGGCTGATTAATTTAAAAAATACATAACAAAGAAAATAACTTCTTTTTTGGTTCCTTAATGCTTAAAACAACAAAGATATGAATTACAGGCAGAACATTTTACTGTTTTACAATACTTTGTCCTTTAGTATTTGTTTAACTTTACAACAGAGAGGAATTTCCAAGTACAAGAACATGCAACAAAGCATTAAACCTCTGGGAAATTATATAACCTTATAAAAGACTTAATCTATAAATTATCTATGAAACACATCTTGTCTGGTACTTCTTGTTGCTGTAAATTAGAGGTTGGTTATAAATATATGCTGTATATAAGCAACATAATAAGTGAAGTGACTGTAAAACATTATTTCTGCAGCCCTCTGATGCCCTTTAACATTTAATCACATTTTTTCTACTCCATTATTTTCTTTGCCATGAAGTCAGGACTTCTATGATCCAAAATAAAAACCAGAGACGCCTCTCTCAGTTGTAAAAAGTCATCTTTGACAGAGTTGCATTTTAAATATGTAATGGTCAAAAATAGTCAGACACTAATGTTCCTCCATAACAACACACAGTGAGTTGCTGTTACAGCCTGGGTCACTGTCTTCTAGTATTTTCTGACAAAGTAAAACTAAGAGTGAAATCATGACTGGATTTCCCTGCTGACGTCTGACGTTACGGTGAGCGTATTGCGTCACTTTCTGTTGTAGCACTGTGTTGTGTTCTGTGACTGTTGTAGCTTATCCACTCCATCTAATTTGATATTCATTAAATCTGTGTAGCAGTAATATTTGAATCGTAACATACACTCGTTTTCTTCACGCACCCTCTCAGTACTTAATTCTAAGTTAATCTGTTATCTCTGTCCGCTAGCCTAGCACTTAGCAGTTAGCATGGCTTCTCCCTCTTCCTCTCCTTCTCTTTCCTGCTCAGTGTGTCACATGTTTAGTTACTCCTCTGCCTCCTTTAGTGACAACGATACCTGTAATAAATGCAGTCTCTTTGTAGCTTTGGAGGCGAGGCTCTCTGAATTGGAAGTGCGGCTCCGCACCATGGAAAACACCCCGCTAGCTGTTAGCCAGGCCGCCTGAGCCGGTGCGGACCGCAATAGCATAGCTGCTAGTGTAGCTTCTGCTAGTGTAGCTTCTGCTAGCCATACCCTAGCAGCTCCCGAGCAGCCGGGAAGTCAGGGTAGCTGGGTGACAGTTCGTAGGAAACGTAGTCCTAAGCTCAAGCCTGCTGTCCCGGGACACCACAAACCGCTTCACGTTTCTAATCGTTTTTCCCCACTCAATGACACACCTGCTGAGAAACCAACTCTGATCATTGGCAGCTCCGTAGTCAGAAACGTGAAGCTAGCGACACCAGCGACCATAGTAAAATGCCTCCCAGGGGCCAGAGCGGGCGACATAGAAGCAAATTTGAAACTGCTGGCTAAAGATAATCGTAAATACAGTAAGATTGTTATTTATGTCGGCGGTAATGACACCCGGTTACGCCAATCAGAGGTCACCATAATTAGTGTGGCATCGGTGTGTAACTTTGCCAAAACCATGTCGGACTCCGTAGTTTTCTCTGGACCCCTGCCTGATCTGACCAGTGATGATATGTTTAGCCATATGGCATCGTTTCGCCGCTGGATGTCTACGTGGCGTACTGCAAACGACGTTGGCTTTATAGACAATTGGAGCTCTTTCTGGGGAAAACCTGGTCTGATTAGGAGAGACGGCATCCATCCCACTTTGGCTGGTGCAGCTCTCATTTCTAGAAATATGGCTGATCTTATTAGAACTCCTAAAGTATGACAACCCAGAGTTCAGACCAGGATGCAGAGTTGTAGTCTTCCACACCTCTCTGCAGTTTCCTCACAGCTGTCAACCTCTAGGAATTCAGTTAGCTTTATTGAGACTGTGTCTGTCCCTCGACCACCAAAATTCAATAAATTAAGCAAATCAAAAATAAACAAAAGACATAGTAACCATAAAAATCTAATTAAAATTAATACCACTATTTCAACTGAGCGAAGAAACAGGACAATTAAATGTGGTCTGTTAAATATTAGATCTCTCTCGTCTAAATCTCTGTTAGTAAATGATTTGATAACTGATAACCAGATTGATTTGTTCTGTTTGACTGAAACCTGGTTGCAGCAGAAAGAATATGTTAGTCTAAATGAATCAACTCCTACTAGTCATACTAACTGTCATGTTCCTCGAATCACAGGCCGAGGAGGAGGAGTGGCAGCAATTTACCTCTCTAGCTTAAAAATGAACCAGAGACCTAAACCTAGTTACAGTTCATTTGAAAATCTTACTCTCAGTCTCTCTCATCCAGATTTAAAAGCTCAGAAACCAGTTTTATTTGTTGTTGTATATCGTCCTCCTGCTCCTTACACTGAGTTTTTATCTCAATTCTCAGACTTTTTGTCTCATTTAGTGCTCAGCTCAGATAAAGTCATTATTGTGGGTGACTTCAACATTCATGTTGACATGGACAGTGACAGCCTTACGACTGCTTTTAATTCAATATTAGACTCAATTGGGTTTTCTCAACATGTAAATAAACCAACTCATAGTTTTAATCATACCCTTGACCTCGTTCTGACTTATGGCATAGAAATCAAACAGTTAACAGTATTTCCCCGGAACCCTCTTCTTTCTGACCATTTTATGATAACATTTCAATTTACAACAATAGATTGTATAGGAGTTAAGAATAAATATCATTACAGTAGATGTCTGTCTCACAATTCGGTGACTAAATTTAAAGAAATAATACCCTCTCTATTTAGTCCAGCACCACTTACTGATATAATGGAAGGGAAATATTATAATTTTACCCCCGCAGAAGTGGATTATATTGTTAATAATGCTGCAGCCTAACTGCGTACAACACTTGATAGTGTTGCACCTGTAAAAAAGAAAGTTCTATCTCAGAGAGGACCTGCTCCTTGGTATAATTCCCAGCTGCGGACTTTAAAGCAGGCGTCCCGAAAGCTGGAAAGGAAGTGGTACTCCACTAATTTAGAGGAAGTTTATGTAGCTTGGAAAAATAGTCTAGTAATTTATAAAAAAGCTCTTCGTATTGCCAGGACAACATATTATTCATCTTTAATAGAGGAAAACAAGAACAACCCCAGGTTTCTCTTCAGCACTGTAGCCAGGCTGACAAAGAGTCAGAGCTCTGTTCAACCTTGTATTCCTTTAGCTTTGAGCAGTAACAACTTCATGAGCTTCTTTACAAATAAAATTATTACGATTAGAGTAAAAATTAATCTGGCCCTTCCTGCAAATGTCACAGATGTATCATCGAGTACAGATATTTTAGAATTGGCTGTAAGACCAGATGGATATTTAGAATTTTTCACTCCCATACATCTCTCTGAACTAATTTCAATAGTTTCTAAATCCAAACCATCAACATGTCTTTTAGATCCTATCCCAACTAGACGGTTCAAGGAGGCTTTACCTTTAATTAATTCCTCAATGTTAGATCTGATTAATCTCTCTCTAGTAATAGGCTATGTACCACAGGCTTTTAAGGTTGCTGTAATCAAACCTTTACTTAAAAAGCCCACTCTAGATCCAGATGTTTTAGCCAACTATAGACCAATTTCCAACCTCCCATTTCTCTCCAAAATTCTGGAAAGAACAGTTGCAAATCAATTATGTGAACATTTACAAAGGAATAGCTTGTTTGAAGAGTTTCAGTCAGGCTTCAGAGTGCATCATAGCACAGAAACAGCTCTGGTGAAAGTTACTAATGACCTTCTCATAGCGTCAGATAATGGACTGGTCTCTATACTTATTTTATTGGACCTTAGTGCAGCATTCGATACAATCGACCACAAACTTTTATTACAGCGACTAGAACATTCTATTGGCATTAAAGGGACAGCACTGGACTGGTTTAAATCCTACTTATCAGACAGGTTCCAGTTTGTGCATGTCAACAATGACTCTTCTGAGCATACTAGGGTTAATCATGGAGTTCCTCAGGGTTCTGTCTTAGGACCAATACTGTTCACATTATACATGCTTCCCTTAGGCAATATTATTAGGAAACACTGTATTAATTTCCATTGTTATGCTGACGACACTCAATTGTATTTATCTATGAAGCCAAATGAAACTAATCAGCGAGCTAGACTGCAAGATTGTCTTAAGGACATAAAGACCTGGATGACCTATAATTTCTTACTACTAAATTCAGACAAGACTGAAGTCATTGTATTTGGCCCCAAACATCTTAGAGAATTGCTTTCAAAGCATATAGTTACTCTGGATGGCATTACATTGGCCTCCAGTACTACTGTGAGGAACCTCGGTGTTATCTTTGACCAGGACATGTCCTTTAACTCGCACATAAAACAAATCTGTAGGACTTCCTTTTTACACCTGAGAAATATTGTGAAAATCAGGAACATCCTGTCTCAGAGTGATGCAGAAAAACTAGTCCATGCATTTGTTACTTCTAGGCTTGACTACTGTAATTCCTTATTATCAGGTTGTCCCAATAGCTCTCTGAAACATCTACAGCTGATCCAAAATGCTGCAGCCAGAGTACTGACGGGAGTTAGCAAGAGAGATCATATTTCTCCTATATTGGTTTCTCTTCATTGGCTTCCTGTTAAATCTAGAATAGAATTCAAAATCCTTCTTCTGACATATAAAGCTCTTAACAACCAATCTGCATCATATCTTAAAGACCTGATAGTACCATATTATCCTAGCAGAACTCTTCGCTCTCAGACTGCAGGCTTACTTGTTGTTCCTAGAATCTCTAAAAGTAGAATGGGAGGCAGAGCCTTCAGTTATCAGGCACCTCTCCTGTGGAACCAGCTCCCAGTTTGGGTTCGGGAGGCGGACACCCTCTCTATTTTTAAGACCAGGCTTAAAACCTTCCTTTTTGACAAAGCTTATAGTTAGGGCTGACTGGGGGACCCTGACGGGGTGAGCTGGTGTTTTCATTTGCAAAACTGACTTCCCCTCTTGACGTCCCTTTAGTCTGCCCCTAGTTATGCTGCTATAGGCCTAGGCTGCTGGGGAACCTCTCTTGATGCACTGAGCCCTTCTCTAACTACCTATGTATTTACTATACATACCATTATTGCATTACATTCACTCTGCTTCTTTCTGTGTCCTTTCTCCGAGTGTCCCTGGTCCCAGAGCTGGATCCTTCAGATGTGTGGCTACGTTTTATGGTCCTTGTGTCCCACTCCCCACCTCTCTATCTCTACCTCTACACCTCTATCTCTACCCCTCTACCTCTTCCCCTCTACCTCTATCCCTCTATCTGTATCCCTCTATCTCTACCTCTACCTCTCCATCTCTATCCCTCTACCTCTTCCCCTCTACCTCTATCCTCCTATCTGTATCCCTCTATCTCTACCTCTACACCTCTATCTCTACCCCACTACCTCTTCCCCTCTACCTCTATCCCTCTATCTGTATCCCTCTATCTCTACCTCTACCCCTCTATCTCTACCTCTCTACCTCTTCTGTCCCTCTCAACCCGCCCGGCCAGCAGGCAGATGGTTCCCCCCACATTAGAGCCGGGTTCTGCTCAAGGTTTTTTTCCCTGTTAAAAGGGTGTTTTCCTTGCCACTGTTGCCTTTTGGCTTGCTCTGGGGGTCAGGCATATGGGTTCTGTAACGCGTCTCGAGACAATTTGACTGTAATTGGCACTATATAAATAAAATTGAATTGAATTGAATTGAATGACGGTTGCTGAAGACAGACAGTAATGTTAATCATTTTTACTGAATAAACCCCTTCCTCTCTGCGTTCACATCACTCCTCCTTAAATTCGCCTCAACACGCAGCTGATGGAGTGATGAACGTTTGTTCTGTACTCTCAAATATTTTGTACACTTAGGTTATTTCTACAGCTACTTACTGGCTTTTAAGCTGATAGCTAATGCTATGCTAGGTTGGCATAACTACAGCGATGTTATTGCTAACATAAACAGACAGGAAGTAACTTAAGCTAGGTTAGCACAACGTTAGTAATGCAACGTAAATGAAAAGCATGACCGGCATCATGACACATGGCAAAGACAGTTAAACTGAAATGGGAGATATGTTGAGTCATTGTTAATTTCACGTCGTTCTAAACTTACCTGTTGGCTCAGCCCACTCCTGTAATGTTGCCTGGCTGTGGCTTACTCCTGTAGTTACCAAGAATACAGCGGTGAGGACTGAGGATTGAATGGACTCAGAGCTCCATGTGTTGGACAAACCGACACTTGACAGCATTTACCATTTTATGAGAAATTAAGAATATATCGGCGTTTAATTGGTTAAACTCCGCCAATGATGATTATTTTGAAAAGGGATATAATCAGTCAGCCGATGAATCAGTCAGGCCATATTGTTTAGCATCTTCCATTTCAAGTTGCTTGGTTCTGCTATGACCGGATCAACTGCCCATTTGCGCATGCACAACGGTAAGTCTACTTGGACAAACTGTCTGAAATGCATTGCCAGAGATGTTTCAGGGATTTTGATTCATTCTGCGCTGCAGAACTATTGCAACTATACAACTATTTTACAAAGAAAGATAATGAATACAATTGTTACTGGATTATATTTTCTCCCAATGACAACATGTTATGTGAACATTTTGCAAATCACAAATCTTTCAGTGTGTCAGTTAAATGTTTATTGATGGCCTTTTCTGAAAAAAATTCTGATCTTGCAGCTGAAGATCCACCTGGAATGACTGCAGCATTATTTTACATTGAATGTTTATTTACATTTAACCAAAACCACCAGATGGAGTCTGGATGCAAACCTCTTAGTAATCTCTTCTTAATTGGCAGGTCTAATGCACTTAATAAATATAACAATGAACATTTATTTACCCAAACAAACAACAAAAAAAACATAGCCTTTGGACATACTACAATCAATGTTCATGTTGTCACAGTACTTACCAGGGGGCGAGAGGTCAGATGCATCAAGCTGTGTCTGGATTTACCACTGACAACATGTTTGCACAGAGCTATGAGTACATATTCTCACATACGCATTAAATATCTGTTCGTGCTTCTTATTAGATCTGTCAGTGTGAAGAACAGCAAAGAAAAAGAGGTGTTGTGTCCATTGGAAGGTTCTTCAACAACAGAAGAGCTGCTTGTGCATGACTGGTCTCCACTGTTTAAAGCACCTGTGCCACTAATTTATCACATATATCTGTAAACCATTACCAGTGATATCTCAGTTTTCAGTAAGGTCATATGGAAACAGACTTTACAAACTGAAGATACTTTGGAATTGAAACTAAAACGAAAAGATCATTTAAATTTATGATCTATCATGAATTAAATGCTGCGACTTTGTTATCTAAAAAAAACAACAACAGTGGTTTAAAAGTCAACTTACTCATGAGCCCCAATTTTACAGACTGTAAAATCTACAGAATGATCACATTTACATTTACTCCTACCATTTCACCTGCAGGTGTCCCGAGAAAACAATATCTTTATGTGGGGAAAACAGCATATGCATGGTTTTTGTGAGAACATGGCATATATACATCTGGTCTTTTTATAATGTCTGCAACATGAGCAACTGTGCTTTTGGCTGGAAACCACTTTGGGTCAACTCCCGTTGTTTTTGAATGTGCCTGTTAAATAAAACTGAATTGACCTGACTTATTTCCCAGTAGTTACTTGCCTTTTTTTCTTCAAAGTTCAAAACGTGTCCACTTGGTTCTTTCTTTTGGCTTCCTATGCAGTTATGTGAGAAATACCTATGTATGAGTCTACAGGTATGATGGCAGCTTTGTGAGGTTGCAGCAGTGTTCCCAGCTAAATACTGACAGTAGCATAACAACATGCTCTAATGACAAGAAGGCTGGACAATTTGAGGATAATATATATATATATATATATATATATATATATATATATATATATATATATATATATATATATATATATATATATATATATATATATATATATATAAAGCCTAGCTTCAATTCTATATTCACTGTGTAGTAGATTTAAATATGTGATGAAGCATTGCCACAAAATGCCATCAAAAAGCATAACTGTCACACAATGAGGATAGAGTGATTTTATGAAATCATTGGCTGACAGGTAATACTCTGGAGCTCTGCAGCTTTTGTTATTGTCTAATCAGATTGTTTAAAATCACATTTTCAGTTTGATATCAATTAACTGTTCAACCCTAATGGCAAGTTTAGCGCGCAAACAGGTCATATTTACCATGTTAATGATACCAGTGCAGGATATGGAGCTGATGCTGAGTGCATGTGGTGAAAAACAAAAGCAATGAACAAACTGATATTTTGACCAGATAATGGTGTTACTTGAAAAGTCAGAGGAAGTAGTTACAAACCATCCTGGACCATTGAACATGAGTATCAAATATCAAGTCAATCTGTCCAATAGTGAGGGAGACATTTCACTCTGAGTCACAATTTTTAACCTATTTATTTATACGTTTATTTAATAGGGACAGAACAAGAAGCATTGTTACAATAACCAATGCCATGTTCATAGGTCAATAGCTAACAGCTAATTCGCAGACCAGGTCCATTGGTGGTATTGGTGGCCGAAGATGAAAAGTCGGGGAAACCTCTGGATCAGCAGTTGTTGGAGTTGTTAAACAAGTTAAAGATGTTTTTTTTTTTTATACGGTAATTGAAGATGTATCACAGTGTTGTTAACTTCTCCACAGCGGAGAGGGAAAAGTTTCTAGTTTTAATATTTCATGCTGAATTTCATTTTCAATCTTAACTGTCTGTCATTGGATTACCTTAACTTTGGAAAAGGTCAGAAATGTGAGTGGATTCTACTCATTCTCTCAGTGTGCTGTGTATATGCCACTGTACAAAACCCAGCAGAAACAAGATTTTCATGAATTTTACTACAGAAGAGACTCATCACCCCACACCTCTCAAGCAATTCTGAAGAAGAGCCCAATTAAAAGGGAGTTTTTACAGGGTTTCTATTTTCTTTATTTGACAATTAATTGACAGGTAGAAGAGAAGGGGTTAATGTTTTAAAATTCTGGGTTAATTTTGAAGCTAAAGTTTTGCACATATAGTAAACTGATCCTGCAGCTCTCTTAGTTTGTCCAAATCACTTAGTTATAATAACTAAAATAAAATTTTTTGAAACCTTGAAATAACTAAAATTTAGATTTTTAATCACAGCCATTTCTGAATGGCTACTTTTTACAGTGTTAATGGATGGAGCGTGACTTTACTTTTAAGATGTATTTTCCAGTATACAAAAACTCTATACTTAATTTGTCAGTTCACTGCGTGATTGGGATTTTTTTCTGATTATCTGTTTGTGGAATGTTGAATAGAAAAATTGAAAAACAGAAATCAGACTGGTTTTATAAGCTTAGTACTCAAATTGCAAGGGTCACGGTGAATAATGACAGCACATTGATGCTGCTGCTGTAAGCACGATGTGATACTCTTAAGTGTTCCAATTCCTGAACAATAGTTTATTGTTGTGCAGTTATGAGAAAAGCATCTAATTGAGATCTGGAGTGGGAGCCTGGATCTGGAGCTCATAATCATGATTGATGACTGTGAAAAGCTAATTAAAGCTTTTTAATCTTCCAGAATGTAAACATATGTTGCACCTTTTTTTTTAGAGCTGGATGAAAACCTGCCAAAAAATATTAGGCTAGGCTAACCACGTCCTGACCCCAGCTTCATCCATGAAATATGAAAACTGAATTGATCATGTTATCCAACACTTGAACAGAGGGCAAATGAATATATTTCCCAAAGTGTTGAAATATTCAAGATCAAACACTGCTGCACTATGGAAAATTGAAGATGTACAGCCTGTCACAGTTTGATCAGAAGGTAGAAAAGAAACCCAAAGAAGACGCACAGGCAGGTATCTTTATGTGACTATGTTCGATATTTTTTAAATAAATAGTCTGCATCTATATAATATATAGTATCTTTTAACCTCGGCTAGCTTCTATAAAGTTCTTTACAATGTCTCATTCAAGAACACACTCACACACCACTTGTGACAGAGCTGCCATGTAAGGTTCTCACTACCAATAGGAGCAAGTTGGGGTTCAGTGTCTTGCCCAAGGACACTTCGGTACATCAAGGGGCTTGGGATCAAAACACTAACCTTACTATTAGTGGACAACCCATTCTACCACCTGAGCCAAGCTGCCCAATACTAGGTATAATAACAATGTATTGACTGATGATGTAAATACTGTAAAGAGAAATCAGAGACCCAAACGTAGACAGCAAACCAGATAATGTAAAAAAAAAAAGAAGCTTTATTTTACATAGGATAACAGAATGAACATACAAAATAAAGAAAATAGAAAGAGGACAACTGGGAACGGGATGAGGGAAAGGGGGCAGTAAGTGTGGGAGTGTACATTAGAGGCCTCTATGGGACACAGGCAGAATAACCTAACCAAAAGGAAGCAGAAGGAGCTCAACCCAGAAGTGCTAATGCTACTGGGAGCTACACAAAGCTAGACTTCACGAGCAGTTACATGTAGTTAATTGAAACAGAATTAATCGTCACAATAATTAGACTTAGCGGTGGGAGTACTGACCAACACCAAGTAACACAAGGCAAGGCGCAGTGAATACAAACAAACAAACTAGGTTAGATTAGGTTAGCTGATCGTCGAAGCTGAATGCCAACATGGTGCAACGCTATGCAGATTCAGTGCGCACAAGCACTTACCAAAGATAACAGAACAGCAATATAGTGCCACACTTAACTGTATCGGAATGTACAAGCACCTAGCAACAAATACTCAGGCAGAGGAAGAGTGGAACTGTGACGTGGGGGTTTTGCACTTGAATGCCAATGACAGGTCCAGAGTTGAGCATTAGAGAAAAGCTGAGGTCGGGCTGATGGCATGTACATTGGAGGGTTTGGAGTAAGAATAGTATCCAGATAGGGTGCAAAACGGAGCATGTCTTGTCATGGTCTGGCATCGAATGTTGAGAAGAAACCATCTTTTATGGTAGATGGAGATGATTATCGGCAGGTGAGTCACTCCTTACCACTGGTGTCCTCACTCTGCTGATTATCCAATTAAAGCAATGCACACAAATCCACACACACACATTCAACCACAATCACATCCACATGAGGTGGAAGGTGAAAGGAGGAAGAGCTGCTAGCTAAGTAGAGGTGAAGGGCATGACAAAAACAGTATTGCCACGTTAAAGGGTAATTCATGGTGATGAACCTAATGAGAATATTCACTAAAAAAACTGTTTTGCTAAGCTTTACAGCATTTTCTTCTTATAGCTTTGCAGCAACATAGCAATGGTCTTGGTAGCCGCAGGCAGAAGAAAGAGCTCCAGAAATCCACTGCAGTCAACAGGCACAGTTGATTAAAAAAGTAGTACATTTATCAGCTAAAAATCTAGTTATTTATACCTTTAGGAGCTGGTGCAGACCAAAAACAGAACTAAAAGGGAGAGAAGATTGGTTTTACAATCACAGTATGAGTACAGGCGCCTATCCCAGACAATGCTAGATGTGTATGTAAGCAACTGTTTAATTCATAATGTCAAGCTGATGATGGATGATTTATGTCATAATGAAAGAAAGAAAATACAAATGAATACACACTAAATACACAATTGCATGGTATCGCCACGGCCTCCACCTCCAGCAGAAGAGAGGAATGTGTGCAGGTTCATGCAATTTGATAATCACCTGAGTGAACACACCTGTGACAGGGAGTGGTTCACTTGCAACCCATCTAACTCTGCCATATAAGCCTGACTCAGACCGCTACTTGATGCCAGACTGTTGAACTACTCCAGTTAGTTTAACCCAGGCCTTTGTTCTGCTCTCTTCCATGTGCTTATGCTGCAGTTGACCTGTTGTCTCTTGTGCCTCAGTTCTCAACCAACTCTGTTTGCTCCGCCGAGATTCTGTCTATGCCTTCACGCCAACAACTACCAACCAACCTGATTTTCTCTGGACTCATTCTCCTCTCCCTCCCCCTCCACATCCACCTCCTCCTCCCCCACCCCCTCTACCTCTTCTGTCCCTCTCAACCAGTCGACCAGTGGCAGATAGGTCTCCCCATATAAAGAGCCGGGTTCTGCTCAAGGTTTCTTCCCTGTTAAAAGGGAGTTTTTCTTGCCACTGTCGCCTTAGGGCTTGCTCTGGGGTTTCAGATATATGGCTTCTGTAAAGCATCTTGAGACAATCTCAGCTGTAATTGGTGCTATATAAATACAACTAAATTGAATTAAAATTCTGGATCCTCACCACCTGGCCATTGCACCTGCCATAGATGCCATTCCACCATGCCATACATCTCCTCAGCCTGCATTAACCTCAACATCTCTCCCTGGTCAGACTGTCAGCTACTCCACTCTCTCTCTGGGTCATAGTTTGCATAGTGATGGTGTATGTGTTGCTGTAGTTTGTTCACCGAGTTTTGTTCTTGTCCAGCTTACTTTCCTAGCTTGGTGTTACCAGGTCTTGGTCAGTTATCTGCCTCATGAAAATAGTATCGGCTTTCATGAGATTCAGTCTGTCTAGGTTTGTATTTGTAACTATCTTGCTCATGTAATTTATCCCCCAGTCCTGTAGTTATCTCTCACGGGAGCGCTAACCTCTGTTTCTCCACTCGTGTCAGTTCCTGTAGATTGTTTATCCTCTGTACATTCTGGATAAACATTTATTTTTTGCCATGCTGGTCTGTCAGGTCTCCATTGTCTCACACTTGAGTCTCCAGTCTGCTCCATGACAAGTATAGACTGTACTGATGTACACATACTGCAAACATGGTATACACTTATGCATAATGTAAAACTAGAACCCAAAGTCTGAAACGAAACACAATGTAGTATTAAATGAGAAAGAAGAGATCTGCATATCCACATATTATGGATATATAACTGCATTCACACAGTGACACATTTGGATGCTGTCAATTATATCACATAAGATTTATTATGTATACAAATTATAATCAAAATATGAATAAACTAGTGTCATATTTATTAGTCACATTACTGTAAAACAATATTTAAAATGTTGAAATGCACTGTGTGATAGAATGATTGTGTCACGGTTTGGAATGTACCCCGGAACCTTAGTATTGGTTAGGTGTTCTCACCCGGGACTGTTATGATGAGGTACGCACCTGTGGTTTCCCGCCCGCATGTGTTGTAAGTGAATGAGCGGTTACTAAAAGTTCTGAAACTGTTATCCGGTGTGCGTGCATTATTACTTGAGGTTATAACACCTTTTTGGCGACGTGGATTAAACCGACAGTTGTGTCTCACCGTGTAGCTAGGGCCGAAGAAGAAGTTTCCGCGTAGTTAGCAACATGGCTACAGTCGGCTCACTCACTGAATTTGCCGATAGAGACGGCGACTGGATTGAATATGTCGAAAGGCTGGAGCACTTTTTCCTGGCAAATGACATTGACAACGAGGGGAAGAAGAGGTCGATTCTTCTCAGTGTGTGCGGAGCGAAGACGTACAAGTTGATACGTAATTTAGCAACACCTCGGAAGCCCGGAGATCTCAGTTTCAAAGAACTGGTAACGCTGGTACAGAACCATCACTGCCCGAAACCCTCTGTGATTGTTCAACGCTTCAAATTCCACACTCATTCACGTAAGTTGGGAGTTTCAGTGGCTGCATTTGTGGCTGAGCTAAGACAGTTGTCCGAGCACTGTGAGTTTGGAAGTGTGCTAGATGACATGCTGCGCGACAGGTTGGTCTGTGGCATAAATGACGACGGCATGCTAGGAGAAACAGCGCTTAATTTCAAAAAGGCGCTAGATATCGCTCAGGCCATGGAAACAGCAGCTAATAATACTAAAGACATTCAAAAGGCTAATAACGGTGTGCAGCCAACCGCCGTTCATCGTTTGTCCAAGGAAAAGAAAGACAAGCCACAAAAGTCAGTTGAATGTTACCGGTGTGGGGGAGCACATTTTGCCAATGACTGTGGTTTTAAAGACACTGTGTGCCATAACTGCAAGAAAAAGGGGCACATAGCCAAAAAGTGCAGAGGCAGGGCTAAAGATAAACAGAAAAAGGAGTGGAAAATGAAACCCAAATGGGACTCGCATCACCTGCAGAGTGAAGCACCTGAGGAGGAGTGTGCATTCAACATGTTCAACCTCAAGGAGCCACGGGCAGAGCCCATCTGTGCAACACTACAGGTAAATGGCAAAGAGCTACAAATGGAAGTGGACACGGGAGCCTCAGCTTCAGTGATAAGTCAAGCTACCTACCACAGATTGTGGCGCTCAGGAGGGGCGCCTGCACTCAAAGAGACTAATATCAGACTGAGACAGTATACTGGTGAGTGCATTCCACTTCTGGGAGCTATAGAGGTAAATCTGGCATATCAAGGCCAGGAGGCCACAGTGAGGCTACTGGTGGTGGAAGGAGAGGGACCTAGTTTGCTGGGACGTGACGTCCTGCAGAAAATCTGCCTCAACTGGAGAGCAATCAGGTACATTACAGAGATAGGAGATATACTGGCCAAGTATGCAGAAGTGTTTAAGGACGAGCTAGGCACCCTGCGGGGGACAACAGTTAAGCTGTGTGTGGATCCCAATGCACAGCCACGCTTTTTCAAACCATGTGCAGTGCCATACGCCACGAAGGCCAAAGTGGAAGCAGAGTTGGAGAGACTGCAGCAGCTAGGCATCATCAAGCCTATTGAGTTCTCTGACTGGGCAGCCCCGATTGTGCCAGTGCTGAAAGGGGACGGCGAGGCGCGCATATGTGGTGATTACAAACTGACAATAAATCAAGCCTCTCAGCTCGATACCTATCCACTGCCCCGAGTGGAGGACCTGTTTGCTACGCTGGCAGGTGGGCAAACGTTTACAAAACTGGACATGAGTCATGCATACCAGCAGCTGCTGCTGGATGAAGAGTCTAAGAAATATGTGACAATCAACACACATAAGGGACTGTTTAAGTACAACCGCCTAGTGTTTGGGGTCGCTTCCAGTCCAGCTATTTTCCAACGCACCATGGACAATCTCCTGCAAAACATTCCCCATGTAGCTGTCTACTTAGACGACATCTTGGTGACAGGCAGAACTGAAGAGGAGCATCTGCGAAACCTCGATCGAGTGTTGAACAGAATGGCAGAAGCTGGGCTGCGCCTGAAACGCAGCAAGTGTGTTTTTCAAGCTCCAAGTGTCACCTACCTGGGCCATCGGATTTCAGCTCAGGGCCTGTCTCCACTGGAAGAGAAAGTGAGGGCGATAAAGGAAGCTCCAAGTCCAAAGAATGTTGCAGAGCTCAGGTCATTTCTGGGCTTAGTGAACTACTATGGGAAGTTTTTGCCTGACCTCTCTACTGTTCTCGCACCACTCTATCAGTTGTTGCACAAAGACAGTTCGTGGCAATGGCGACAAACTCAACAGAAAGCATTTCAACAGGTAAAAGAACTCTTACACTCAGGACCCCTGCTCGTGCACTTTGATCCAGACAAGGACGTCATCTTATCCTGTGATGCCTCACCGTATGGCATAGGAGCTGTCCTTTCTCACCGCATGGAGGATGGCACAGAAAAGCCTATTGGATATGTGTCACGTACACTTACAGCAGCTGAAAAAGGCTACTCACAACTCGAGAAGGAAGGGCTAGCTGTAGTTTTTGCTGTAAAACGTTTTCATCAGTACCTGTATGGCCGCCCTTTTACCATCTTTACAGACCATAAGCCCCTATTAGGTCTGTTTAGTGAGTCTAAAGGCATCTCACCCATGGCTTCAGCTCGTGTACAGCGCTGGGCATTAACATTATCAGCATACCAGTATCGCATATTATACAAGGCAGGGAGTGAAAATGCAAATGCAGATGCTTTCAGCCGTCTCCCCCTCCCTGACACTCCAAGTCTGTGTAGTCTACCCCCAGAGACTGTGTTTTTGTTAGAGAGACTATCTACCTCCCTTGTGACAGCCAAGCAAATCAAAATGTGGACTGACCGAGACCCTGTGTTGTCACAGGTTAAGCGCTGGCTAATGCAGGGCTGGCCAGCAGCAGTTGAGCAGGAAGAGCTTAAACCTTATGCTAGACGTCAGCAAGAGCTCAGTGTTCAGGATGGCTGCGTCCTCTGGGGATCCAGAGTCACTGTCCCACCTCCAGGTAGAGCTCAGATCATGGAAGTACTACATGAAGCCCATCCAGGGGTGTCCCGCATGAAAAGCCTCGCCAGGTCCTTTGTGTGGTGGCCTGGGTTGGACACTGCCTTAGAAGAAAAGGTAAAAGCATGTTCACAATGTCAGGAGAATCAAAAGATGCCAGCTGCAGCTCCACTCCACCCATGGGAGTGGCCTAGTCGTCCATGGTCCAGACTACACCTGGATTTTGCAGGTCCATTTATGGATCACATGTTCCTAGTGTTAGTGGACTCACATTCCAAGTGGCTCGAAGCACACATTATGTCCAACATCACAGCTTCACTCACCGCTGATACTCTCAGAAGCATCTTTGCTACACATGGTCTGCCAGATACTGTTGTCACTGACAATGGGCCTACTTTCACCAGTGATGTTTTCAAGGTGTTCATGGAGAAAAATGGGATCCGTCACATTCGTACTGCACCTTATCACCCCGCCTCCAACGGTTTAGCAGAACGTGCAGTTGAGACACTGAAAGCAGGTCTGCGAAAGATGTCAGGACATTCACTAGAAATGAAGCTTTCACGTTTCCTGTTCCAGTACCGGATTACTCCTCACTCAACCACCGGATTGACGCCGGCTGAGATGCTTATGGGGAGGAAACCCAAATCTCATCTGGATCTGCTTCGTCCAGATGTGGGAGCCAGAGTTGCCCGGTCACAAGATGAGCAGAAAGCTAGACGAGACCGGCATGCTAGAGAGCGGTTGTTTAAACCAGGGGACAGTGTTTATGTCAAAAACTTTGGCAGTGGCTCGCCGTGGCTGCCAGGTGTCATTCACCGCTGTTCTGGTCCTGTGTCTGTTATTGTGGACTTACAGGATGGTAGACTGATTCGCAGGCATCTCGACCACGTGCGTGTCCGCACTGGTGGAGAGGGGAAGGGGCCTCAGAGTGTTTCACACGAGGACAGTGTGGACAGCTCTATGGACTGTGTGGTGGTACCAGTTGATCCTGAGCACACTGATGAGCTATCGGTGCAAACTGGTTCACCTTCACCAGCCACAAATATTTCCAATGGAGCACACTCTGCTCCTGGAACTGTGAACACTACTGCAGAACTGAGAAGGTCAAAGAGGCAGCACAAGCCTCCTGATAGACTGAGTTTATGAACTGTTAAATAAAGAAAGGCTTTGACATCTGTTTTTAAAAAAAAAAAAATGTTGAAAACAACAGGGTCAGTTTAAATGCTATGTGCTAATGTTCTGGCTATACATGTTTGTGGTGAAGTGTCAAACTGTAGCTAAGTGACAAAGTTTTATTTTGCACTTTGAAACAGATACTAAAATGCCATACGTTTGTGCAATTTGAGCCATGTTATATGTTTCAACTTTAGGGGGGAGAAGTGTGATAGAATGATTGTGTCACGGTTTGGAATGTACCCCGGAACCTTAGTATTGGTTAGGTGTTCTCACCCGGGACTGTTATGATGAGGTACGCACCTGTGGTTTCCCGCCCGCATGTGTTGTAAGTGAATGAGCGGTTACTAAAAGTTCTGAAACTGTTATCCGGTGTGCGTGCATTATTACTTGAGGTTATAACACACTGCACATTTGGGATTCATCCTCATTTAAGTTTACCACGATGACTGAAATGCACTAATTTTGGTCTTTCCTTTCCTTTTATTGATACATTAACGCTGTGCCCATGCTTTGTTTTTGTTCAACTACAGGCCATCTTGCAATAGGATCACACCGTCATGCCCGTCAACATGTTGTCATGTAATAATGCAGTAATTACCACATTGTTGCATGACTACGCCCCTCAAATGGGTTGGACAATGCCCGTCTTTGAACTTGGCCATCACTAGATCTCAAGTACACACCTGTCAACTCTGTGTCTTTATCTTCCATGACTGCAACATTATTGTGTCAAAATCTGCCCACAGACAGACATACTAGAGATAATTTTGGGCTGGATCATATCCACAGCAATGCCAGTGAGACCTCTGTTCAGACTTCATTTTGATGTTCATTTTAATGTCAGACACACCTAAACAGTTGTATGACTGTGTCTTGCATGGCTATGATGCTATGGTCTTACCAAAATCTGGACAGACATATGAACACCTGCCAAGGTACTCAAAGCTGCCATTATGGTAGTTCCTGCTACAGTAGGTGTCTCTAGGATGGCATTTTGCAGTGGCAACACACATAATATTAGGTTCCAAATACTTGATCATCTTAGGAATCCTGGTAGGCATGAGGACTAATGTAACATAAAAACTTACATGCGCGTCGATATTTATATGACATATAGACCAGACAAGCTGTAGTTTGAGCTGAATAAGTAAATTAGCTTGGCTAATTGCAGCTAATCACTGGCCTTACTATCAGTGTTAAGCATGGAGTGAGTGTCTTGATATTATTACTGATCATTAAGAAAAGCCCTGTGTTTTAGCTGGGAAGTAAGAAGGAAAAAAAATTCTCATTGCAAACTATAAAAACATAGGATTTTTAAGCTGAATAAAACAATGGAATGTTGTATGTGCATCATATAAAAGACTAAGTGTTTCATTTCTGAAATTAAATAGATAATTGACCAACTCACAAGCGTAAGGGAGAGACAGTAAAGCAATATATTTTTAAAGTCGACTTTATTTTGTGTCATTTTGGTATAGCTTGTACAGGTGGTGCTTGCGTGTTTTTAAATTTTGCTGTATTGCTTTTCACATAAGTCAACTTAACCTCCCCCCTTACCCCGTGTTTCTACTGTCCAGTGTTTTGAAGTTGTGACTTGAACCAAAGGCTTGTTCGAAGTTAGATACCATGTATACCAAATAAAAATCCACTTCCACGTAATTGCTAGTTGAAACTTTTTCTGTATTGTGGGAATTGTGGGTCATCCCTGCACATACAAAGTCCCCTCTTCAGGCAGAATCCTCCAACAAAAGTGTCATGATCTGTGATATTTCAACATGATAGCAGTTTTAAAATAGATTACTTCGACCACTAACATTCTGTCCATGTAGGCCATTTGATTAAACTGTATGCACTTTTGACTTTCACTTAACATGTATCTACATTTACAATAATCCAAGGCTTCAAGATCTTGGTGTTATTACACTTTGGTGCTTGATGCTCGTCACAATATAATCACATACCATAACAACACAAGAGATAACTATTCACTCAGGTCTATTATGTGATCTGATTACCAGTCATGCCAAGACTTGTTTGTGATCATCACATTACAAATACATTTAATCCAAGTACACATTAAAGTTTGCTCCAACAATTCCCCCTTTGGCCATTCTATCGCTATCTAAATTATCAAGTGAGTCGTATATCCCCATCATCAAACATTATCTTTATGAAGTGGCAGTTGTACACACTGTCCTGAAGTAGACTTAATCGGAGAAATAATCATAGCATTAGCACAAGGAACAAAACAGCACATCAGCAAAACAAACATGATTATAGTTAGCCAGGGTATTAGCCACTTTACAATCGAAGACAATTCCAATCCTCCAGCGGTCAGTCAAGACTGGTGGTCTTGACTGACCGCTGGAGGATTGGAATTGTCTTCATTCATCTGGATTCTTGGAGTCTCTGATCTTCTTCTAATGCAGCCATTCACTGAGATGGGAAACAACATGAGTTATGTCTGAGACATCTGAAATATCAGGGATGCATGTAGGTGTCTAAAGGGGTGCCAGGGTCTTCTGTCGGTCCTGTTGATTCTGTCGGTTGGTGCCATCCTTAAGTTAGTGCCATCACTGCCTCAGCTGATGTGATTACCACGCCTGTTTCTTGAGGTTCCGGAAGCTCGGAGGGCAGGCACGCCCCGTCAGCCCTCATTCCTTCCTTTACCCAAGCTTGAAACAGCCATACAAATCAGAACACTTCTCTTGGAGCACTTGTTAGAGAATAGCGCTTATTTCAACTCTTTCTCAGTTGGTGACTTGGCATGTCAGTGAGGAGACGCTTAATATTGACACAGATTTAAAGGTCCTTCGTATCATTCTCAAAATAATGACTAGAATGCTAGAAGTATGAGCCAATTTGTTAAATGGTATTCAAATGGCCTTGCCAGAGAAGGGAAGTTTTTGGAGCAACTTAAAACATTAATGGAGGCAAAAGAAAGAGCAGATACAGAAAAGCATGCAACCTTGGCCAAGAAGAAAAAAACAGTGTAGACATGAGTCAAAGCAGTCTGGAAAAGTGTAAAGTATATGAAGACAGTAAAGGAGGAAGCAAGGAAAAGTAGATTTCCACAACACAGGGCAACCATGTGTGCTGACCCCTGACACTGCAGACTCTAGGCACACCTCCCTGATGTTATTCTGCTGGGGTTTCAGCTTCTAGCCTCCTCCTGTAGCTCTCATTGCACTCAGTAATATTGTCCTTCAGTTCCTTTTATACTTTATTCAGTTCCTCCTGGTGTCTGCTTCTGAAGGTTACCTACTTCCTACTCATTTGCCATGTTTACATGAGACCTTTAATTCCTCTTTAATTCGGAATTAAAGTTAATTCCGCTTTAAAATCTCCTTGTAAACACTTAATTCCGAATTAAAAAGTTAAATCCCAATAAACTTAATTCCGAATAAACTACCTGGTTCATTCCGATGTTTATTCCAAATAAACTAATTCCTGTGTACGTTCTATTCATGTATACAGTTATTCCACTTTAGTTAATTCCAGTCATTCTGCCCATGCTTGGCTCCTCACGTAGCGATGACGTAGCGACGTACACAGCTTGGTCTTCTGCCTCCCTTCTCCGGTATTCTATCTCTCTTCTCCTTCTCAAGTGATGCAACATAAGTAGTACGCCATTGTCGAGTTGCTGTTTCAAAATGACAATAAAAAGCAAAGCAAAAAGCGTGCTTATTAGTTGTTCCTCCATGTTGTTGGGGAAAAGAAATGCCATGGCAAAGGGAGTTTGTTTTCTTCCGGTAAACAGGAATACGTCACGTCCACTCCCTGTCCAATCAGAATCCTTTCCAACGCCCAAGCGTTAAAGTGGAATTAAGGAAGGGGATAAACGTGCGGCCCATGTAAACCTTAATTCCGAATTAATGTTTCCATGTAAACGCGAAGCACAAAACTTTAATTCCGAATGAGTTAATTCTGAATTAATAATTCCGAATTTAAAAAATTCATGTAAACGTGGCAATGGTTGCTTTAATGTCCTTAGTAAACCAAGGGTTTTTTGATGATGAAACAGTACACTGTCTTGGTTGGGATCACACTGTCCACGCATTAAATAACAGTTTGTAATGCAGTCTGTCAGTCAATATCTGCCCTCTCCATGAGCCTTACAGAGAACATCTCAGTCTGTTACCTCAAAACATCCCATCTCTGGTGATCACTGGTTGCTGCTGAACTGCGGGAATGTAAATGGGCTTGAGATGGAACAGGTTGTGATCTGATCTGTCCAGGGGAGGGAGAACTTTGGAGCTGTGCAGTTTCATAACTCAACACATGTGTGAGGTGGCTTTGAAGTGTACTTAGTACCAGATCATCTTAAGCCAAAGGTCTAGGTGATCACCTGATGGTGGCAATCAGGAAAATAAATACTAAAAGAGACATACTAATGTGCCATTTTTGAGTCCAGCATCCCATTCCTGCTATACCCTCTAAGTAAATTTAATATGAGAACATCTGAACAGGAGCCTAAAGGATCATTTGTCATCCATCACTAAAGAGACAAGCTCTACATAACACATTTAAAAAAATACTTCCAAATGATTTTTGACAGTTAAAAGGGATGGAAATATAAACATTTATATTTAGATCTTTTGGTTAAATCAAAAAAATTAAACACGTTACAAATTCAACTGGAGCTTCTTAGGTATTTTCTTGTATTGCTGTTCAAACACAGATGTGAGTTGTGTGTCCCATTGTTCCGCATTAGATCATCAGGTTGATATATTACAGCACCAACTAGGCCTGTACCAGACTATTTATTCTCCAGCATTGATTAATGAATCCACAATATAGCAGCACCACCTTATTGTATGCATGTTTGTATGATTATAACCATTTCAGTGTGACCTTGATGAAAAATCATTACACTTTCATGCGCATTAAACACCATACATGTCCTATCCATCTTTTGGCTAATCATTATCTATTTTTGTTACCGATGCCAGTGCCTGGGCTTGTTTCCAGTTAGAAAAGGTATATGTCACACATTCAATCTTCACTGGTTACCTGCAGAAAGAAGAAAGGAGCACAGAGGAGGTGAATAGGTAAAGGTACAGCAAAGAGTGGAATAGACAGAAATCGAGAGGGAGGGAGGTGAAGAGGCAGTGTTAGAAGGCTGGCTATTTTTCACCAGGGTCCATGGTGAAGTTGTCAGGCGGGAGTGTATGTGAGCCCGCCAGATGATAATGTGGCATGACACTTCTGAAATGAGAGCCGGGTTGCCATGGTAAAAAGCGGGGAGGGACAGTCTCTCCAGGGCCCCAAATAAAACAAGCTGTAAATTATGTTTGATTAGGATTTAGATCATGGAACTGTTCAGGATGACCCCTTTGTCGGCTGCTTGCTCAGGCCTCAGAGGATTTTTGTTATGTTTGACTCAGAGCACCATCATGCGTATGTATTTAATGTGTGTATGTGTGCTGCTTGAGGATATACAGACATACGGTATCTTGATCTAGTGAAAGAGGACAGTATATTGCACCTACTAATTTCATCAACTTGGATGTAGTTTGAGTAGATAGGGACACATGTATTGCACAAAACCATTTCATATTCAAATTGTGGCCATTAAGCAGGACAAAAACATTATAACTCGATGACAGCTACACAGCCTCCTTAATCACTGGGACATAGGCTTATGGTGTCTAATGTGTTTATTAGACACAAAGCAACACTATTAAAGTTGTATATACAGTTTCTACTTTTTTGTGTCCACCTAGTGAATTAAGATCCATCATCTGTTAGCTTGCCAGCAACTTAGATACATCTCTATCTCTAATTTTAGCAATAAACCTGGTGTTAACAGAGTTTCTTCAAACAGAAATGTGTGATGATTCTACCAGAGGTCTCTGTCATATTCTTTATTGTTATTAGGTGTTAAATGAGGAAGAAAAAAGCAGGACAGTAGTGAGTCATGCAGTTGCTGCAGATTTGTCAGCTGTGCATCCATGATGTGAATCTTCTATTCCACCACATTCCAAAGGTGCGCTATTGAATTGACATCTGGTGACTGTGGAGGCCATTGGAGTACAGTGAACTCATTGTCATGTTCAAGAAACCAGTTTGTACCATGGTGCGTTATCCTCCTGGAAATAACATCAGAAGATGGGTATAATATGGTCATAAAGGGATGGACATGGTTAGCAGCAATACTTAGTACCAGCCAATACCACCACCAGCCTGAACCACTGATACAAGGCAGGATGAATCCAAGCTTTGCTGTTGTTTATGCCTTATTCTGACACTACAATCAGAATGTCGCAACAGAAATCGACCAGGCAATGTCTTACCAATCTTCTACTGACTGTACAATTTTGATGAGTCAATGCCAACTGTTGCCTTAGTTTTCTGTTCTTAGCTGACAGAACGGGCACCTGGTGTCGTCTTCTGCTGCTCTAGCCCTTTTGCTACAAAATTTGATGTGTTGTGTGTTCAGAGATGGTCTTTTGCATACTTTGTAACGAGTGGTTATTTGAGTTACTGTTGCCGGTCTATCATTTCCAACTAGTCTGCCCATTCTCCTCTGACATCTGACGTCACCAAGGCATTTTCACACAGAAAACTGCCACTCACTTGATATTTTCTCTTTTTCAGACCATTCTCTGTAAGCCATAGAGATGGTTGTGTGTGAAAATCCCAGTAGATCAGCAGTTTCTGAAATACTCAGACCAGCCCATCTGACACCAATAGCCATGCCATGTTCATAATGAGTTAAATTATCTGTCTTCAACACTCTGATGCTCAAGTTAAACTTCAGCAGGTTGTCTGGACCATATCTATATACATAAGTGCATGAGGTGCTACCATGATTACATGTTGTATTAATGAGCAGTTGAACAGATGTACTGATTAAAGTTGCCCAGTGAGTATATCTATATATAAACTAAAATCTGACTAAAATGCTTGAAATGGTTAAAATGATTAAGTACTGGCAATTATTAGTTTCAAATTTTACTGTTGTTACTATGTTGCCTCTTACTATCAATAATGCACAACTAAAAAAGTTAGGATATCCTAGTAGGCTGGGTTTGCTGCATATTATCATTCCTCATGCCAGGGACTGCAGACTGCTCAGTGACCTAGATTTGGACCTCTACTGCAGTTAATGAAACAAAGTTCTGTACACAGACTGGTAAAATACTGTTTACCCAAACTGGACACACACATGACCATAACTTCAAACAACTCCACTAAATATTTGCTGAATATTGGTTATACTCAACATTTTGTCAAACTAAAATCAAAGTTAATGTTTAAAAAAAAACAAAAAAAAACAGCTATTTTCCAAATTACATTAATGTACTGTAAATAGAATGTTCTCATGAATTTCAGGTTTGACTTTTCATTGCAGGAGAAATTTAATGTCACAACACTGGAAATGAAACTGAAAGCAGTTTACCTGCTATGAAATGTCAATAGTCAATAGCTTCTGGTTTAACACTCAGTCCAACCAGAAAACAAAAGACCAAGAATTACTTGTAAATTCTTGCTAAAATAAGTGGTCCTTGAATTCTGTTGCCATAGTTACTACTTCTGGGTCATTCAGCCATGGCTAACTTAGTATAAAATATCAAAAACACACTTATGCTAACATTGTTATGGAATAGACTTAGACTTAGATGGCTTTACTAATCCCCAGAGGGAAATTGAGTTGTTACAGCAGCATGGATATTCAATAAACAGTCAACAACAAGACAACACAGAATACTGGGGTAGGATCTAAAGTGAAGGTAAAATAAAATAAAATAAAATAAAAATATAGATAAGATAAGATAAGATAAGATAAGATAAGATAAAGTTCTTTATTTCTCCCCACTCCAGGGGAAATTTACATTGTTACAGCAGCTTATGTAACAGTAGACATAGTGATAAGAATAAAATAATAATAGAACAATAGTAATAATATTTACAATATATACAAGGGTGACAGATGAGGGTAAAGTGGCTTAACAGAAAAAATAAAAATAAAAATAAAGTTTAAAAGTGCAGAGATGTGCAGTGCAAGAATGTCAGTGCAAATTTTATGGTTTGGGGTGGTAATGATATAGTCCAGTTTATGTTAACATCAGCCAGTGATGCTGATGTTGTAAAGTCTTATAGCAGATGGAATGAAGGACCTGCGATAGCGCTCTTTCTTGCAGGGTGGATGTCTCAGTCTGCTGCTGAAGGAGCTGCTTAAAGACACCACAGTGTCATGCAGTGGGTGAGAGGGATTGTCCATGATGGATGTGAGCTTTGCCAACATCCTCCTCTCACCCACCTCCTCTATGGAGTTCAGGGAACAGTCCAGGACAGAACCGGCCCTCCTGACCAGTCTGTTTAGTCTCTTTCTGTCCCTTTCAGTGCTCCCTGCTCCCCAGCAGACCACTGCATAGAAAATAGCAGACGCTACCACAGAGTCATAAAATGTCCTGAGCAGAGTCCTGCACACTCCAAAGGACCTCAGTCTCCTCAGCAGGTGGAGACGACTTTGGCCCTTCTTGTACAGAACCTCTGTATTGTGTGTCCAGTCCAGTTTATTATTGAGGTGAACACCCAGGTATTTGTATGTGTCCACCATGTCAATGTCCAAACCCTGGATGTTCACCGGTGCAGTCCGGGGTGTCCTCCTCCTGCTGAAGTCCACGATCATCTCCTTCGTCTTACTGGCGTTGAGCTGCAGATGGTTTCGCTCACACCAGTCAACAAAGTCAGAGATGACCGTCCTGTACTCCCGCTCGTCCCCCTCAGATACACACCCAACAATGGCTGTATCATCGGAGAACTTCTGGAGGTGACAGCTCCCAGAGTTGTAGTGGAAGATATTGTAATATAGAAAAAAATCCACAGATTAGACAAGAGTAATGTAGAAATGTGCAAATGAACAGAATGTGCAAATGAGAACGTGCTAGATGTGCAAATGACATGAGTAGGCACAGACAAGGTTACGTATATAATAAATGACATTAGAATGTAAAGTGTCCAGTATGTACAGTGGTATAATGAGCTGGCAGAGTGACAGAATCCTTTTGTGCTCTGCCCGATGCAGATGCATTGAAAAGTCTTATTGCTGTTGGAAGGAATAACCTCCAGTACCATTCCTTGGAGCAGCGGGGTTGTATCAGTCTGTTGCTGAAGCTGCTCCTCAGAATGTCCACAGTTTTATGGAGGGGGTGGGAGGTGTTGTGCATGATGGCCAGCAGTTTGGTCAGCATCCTCTGCTTCACTGCCTCCTCCAGGGTGACCAACTGACAGCCAACCACAGATTGATAGAACATCAGGAGCATGTGGTTAAAAGCATCGAAGGACCTGAGCCTCCTGAGAAAGTAGAGCCAGCTCAGGCCCTTCTTGTAGACAGCCTCAGTCTACTTTAAAATCCTTAGAGTAATTACATCATTAATCCATTCTAAAAGATCGACATTTGGCATCATGTCGCCAATATTTTTCAACTGTGACATTAGTATAACTCGTCTTACATGGTGTAGTTGCAGTGCTGTCTGTTCTGTTTCATTTTGTTGTTTAGTTTACATCAGATTTAGTTACAGTTCTCCTACAAATGGAGACAAAATGTTTTAGCCCACACCATCAAATGTTTCCATTTCTGTCATATGTTTATAAATGCCAGCTTGTCCTTCACATACATTTGTTTTATTTGCCATGCTTCACCCTCCCTCCATCATCTTCTGCCTCCTTTCTCCTCTCTTCTCCTCTTAGATTGGGGCCTGCCAGCCTGCTAGCTGCTGCTGATCCTCAGCAAAGCCTTCCCCATAACCGCAACTACTCGCCTAGTGTCTAATCAACATCACACTTATTCTCACTTAATAAACAATTGTACGTATCTCATTGGTGATGTGGTCCTTGATCAAGAATTGTAAGCTCTGCAGCTGGAGAGAAAATGTCCTACAAAAGTTTCAGTCCACTGGTGTGGAACAACTGGGCAGTGGCAGGGACATAAAAGAAAGGTTATCTAGAACTTTAGTGTTTGCAAGCTATTTTTGTCTTGCATTGGACTTGGATTATTAGCAAAAAATGCTATTCTAGCCTCCGAAAACCCCACAGTGGTCAAATATCTAATACTTAGTTCTTCACAAAGCTACCTTCCCCCGATGATTCTAAATATTATCCTTTTCAGTATGTTTTTTTCCTCTATCTTATCTCCTCTGCTTTCTTACTCACTGTGCTGTCACTGCTCTGTTTTGTCCTCCTGACTGTATCTTTCTTTGTTTTAGTGACTCCAAATATCTTTCCTTGCACACATGCTCACACACAAACACACTGATTTAGTAATGTAATCCTTATCATCCGCTCTCTCATCTCCAACCACACATTCTGTTCAATAGACCATAATAGGATAGAGGTGTTGACGTCAGCCACCATTGAGAGAACATTATGATGTGCTCCTCCTTTTGTGCAATCTCTCCACTGCCTCGCCTGCTATGAACAGACAAGGGTGAAATTTATTCGCTCTTCTTTTGTCTTACAGTGTCTGCTATTCATGGCAGGGAGAGCCCTCCAGTTTTCCATTCAGTTTCTCTACTTCATGTTTTTTGGTTATGAAGATGTTCCTTACTGCAAATGAAACCTTGATGGTTTTCATCATCAGCATCGTTCTTTACATCTGTTTCACTGACCGGAGTAAAAAGATCTCTAACAGGAAAAAAGCACCAAAAACAGCATCAGGACTGACTGAACTTGGCTCCTTTAGCCTCGAAGAAAGGATAATTTGTTAAAGATGACACTTTGAGGTAAAACACATCTTGAATTTGAAGTACACAGTGACATCATTTCAAAAGCCCTTCATGGGATATGTAACATTGTTCGCAATTAAAGTGATTCCATAATTCCAACATTTGTCATTTTAAATTACTCTTCTTCATGATTTTATTCAGGCATACTTACAACACAGAGAAGAGATGAAACAGAGCACACGCGTGATTGCCATATCCAAAATCCTACATGAATCCTACATCAATACATTGTAATTTTGTATGTGTACATTCAGAGTTCTGCTGTGTTGAAAGTGTTTTTCATGTTACTAGATCCAATTGAACAACACGGTCACTTCGACTTTTACAGAACAGTGATCAGTGTGCTTGTTCAGACAGGAAGACTGCATGTTCAGATATTGTCAGATTAATAGAAGGGGACACATGCCTGAAAGGGGTAACATTTAGAGTAGTAATGTAATGTGTTCAAGATGTAATGCAGTTTAACTGCTTTTCCTTCAGTCTCAAGTGTCATACATTCTAGAATGAGGCAAAGCTGCATTTTGGAGATTAAATAGCCTCCTTTTTGCAAGGCTGCAGTAAAGCTGCAGTTAAGTAAGCTGTCCATGAGCGATTCATTCAGGACAGGTCACTGGACTTAAACGCTGACAGGATCAAGATTTGACCTGTGATATACTGCATTCTGAAGCAGTATGTAGACTGAAGCTGTACTGTTTAGCTGTGCAAACAAAATTTGATATATATTTTTTAAAGTGAGTTGCCTCTGATATCAACAAGGAACACTGCTGGGAATTCCAACTAAATTTATACAGACAGCTCTTCTTGATCTTTTGATTAATATAGATGTCTCATTATCATGTAGTGTAAAAGCTAAAAGTCTGCCATCATAAAGAGGGACATTGTACAAGAGAGTCTAATCATGTATATTTTAGGACAAAATCTCCTGAAAAGAAGTCAAGGTGTTGCTCTCAGTCACACAAATGTTCTGTGACAGAAGTGCACTTTCAGGTGTAATTTCAAGTGTGTCCAATTCGGAAAAAATGTCGACCAGACATAATACACAATTATTATTAATATTATTATTTTCACAACACGAGTAAGAGAAAATATACTCCCTACTGCCTTTAACTGCAAACGACAAGAAACAATACAGGCCTGACTGGAATCTCAGCAAACTCTCCCAGCTTTCCACTGCTGTTCTATTCATTGGGTGATTGGAGCCAGTTTCCTCTGGTCCACTTCTCCTGTCCCCAACTGGACATTTCATTAATTTAGATTAACAATGAGAAACAGACAGTATATAAACCAAAATACCTCTAGAATGAGGGCTATAATTCCTAGTCCATTAGAGAAAACAAAAAATTGTTCTCATTTGCTGCTGGCATATGCTGGCAGTTCAACAAACTCAACTGATTACTCCTGATGTAGTTTCAGTTGGAAAGAGAGGCACCATGACTCCACAGAAAGTGTATTAGTTTGAATCTCAGCTCAAATCTTACTTGTGCTATAATCCACTGCACATGACTCAAAATGTACTTTTGTGCTCCAATCTGTTTCTCTGTGTTTTACAAGAGCAGCTACATGGATTATGTTCTGACCACTTCCAACATTCCACTGGAAGACAATTTAAGCTCTTGCTTTGCTCGAATCAAGAATCAAGAATCTTTATTGTCATTGTGTTTCCACACAGCGAAATTACGATTGGTGATTCCCAGCCATAGATAAAGAATAGACAAAGGCACACTATATACAAATAAAATTTAAAAAGTACTGAAAAGATATAAATATAAAATGCTACTTATTCTACACCTCCTCTGTAGATACAACCTACAACTTAAATATTCCTTTTTCCAGAAATGGATGCATTTAGGTGAAAATCAGATTCAACTCAAAACATCACATGTGAATATCCAGTCCATTTGAAGCCCTGGGGAGGGATTTCAGCACAGAATCATTCTCAGCCACAGCCAGTGTGATCTGAGAATCAAGCAGATCATTGTGTTGGTCTTGGGAACCCAATAGAATGTACGTGGTTCTGATGATGGATACCAGCAAACACGTAAAACTGAAAATTATGTAGAATGTCTAAATATATGCTGCAGTGAGTTTAATTAAAGTAGGTGGAAGTTAGGACCAAAATGAATGGGCTAAATAAATCTAGCCCACGTGTAGTGATTGAAACCAGTAGTTGATCTGTAACAGACTGGTTTCAATGGGCACAATGGAGACCAAAGAAATTATATTTTAAATTATACTTTATTCAAACTGTCAAACTGGCAAAATAAAGCCACACTGCCTTTATCCTTAAATGCACACCTCAGATCTCAATGGAACTGGCACTATATTGCACCTTGTATAACTCAGTCACTAAATTCAACTAATCCCTTAGACTCTGATTTGTTTTATATTTTCATCCTCAAAAACACTCCCATAATCAGTCAGAAACAGCTATAACACGAGGTCAAAATCAATGACTGTGGACTCTATGGATCAGAGACCCATGAAAAAAATTCTCTTTGTCCTTATCTCCATGCTCAAAAATATATATACAGTGATGTTGTTTACGGTGGCCGAGAGGTGCAAACCAAATTTACATAATGCAAAACACTTTTACAACCTCCAAGACAAATTTACAAGTGACAAAACACTTTTACAAGTCCAAAAACACTTTTACAAATCCAAATTCCAAATTACATAATGCAAAACACTTTTACAACCTCCAAGACAAATTTACAAGTGACAAAACACTTTTACAAGTCCGAAAACACTTTTACAAGTCCGAAAACACTTTTACAAATCCAAATGTAACCGGAAAGGGAATGTCCCAACTCCGGGATTGAACCGGAAGTGACGACGAGGAGCGGCTAATGCACTCTGTCGGTCTGATCTGCGCCATTTAAACACTCTAAAGACCGACCACACGAAAAACAAAACCGCGTCAATCGGTTCATATTTTCCCCACAAAACGGGCAAAACTTCACCCGCTCGCTGTCCGTTGCATTAGCCGCTCCTCGTCGTCACTTCCGCTTCAACCCCGGAGTTGGGACATTCCCTTTCCGGTTACATTTGGATTTGTAAAAGTGTTTTCGGATTTGTAAAAGTGTTTTCGGACTTGTAAAAGTGTTTTGTCGCTTCTAAAAGTGTTTTGTCGCTTGTAAATTTGTCTTGGAGGTTGTAAAAGTGTTTTGCATTATGTAAATTTGGAATTTGGATTTGTAAAAGTGTTTTTGGACTTGTAAAAGTGTTTTGTCGCTTGTAAATTTGTCTTGGAGGTTGTAAAAGTGTTTTGCATTATGTAAATTTGGTTTGCACCTGGGCTGCACAGTGGCGTAGTGGTTAGCACTTTCGCCTTGCAGCAAGAAGGTCCCTGGTTCGCGTCCCGGCTTTCCCGGGATCTTTCTGCATGGAGTTTGCATGTTCTCCCTGTGCATGCGTGGGTTTTCTCCAGGTACTCTGGCTTCCTCCCACAGTCCAAAAATATGCTGAGGTTAATTGATCATTCTAAATTGCCCGTAGGTGTGAATGTGAGAGTGCTTGTTTGTCTTTTTATGTAGCCCTGCGACAGACTGGCGACCTGTCTAGGGTGTCCCCTGCCTTCGCCCGAGTCAGCTGGGATAGGCTCCAGCCCCCCCCCCGCGACCCTAGTGAGGATTAAGCGGTGTATAGATAATGTATGGATGGATGGATGGTTTGCACCGCTCGGCCACCGTAGTTGTTGAATCCACAGCCTAAAATGGCATTGGTTCCATTTTTATTACTGATACAACTTGATCCTTGTCCAGAGGCCCCCAGGGTGAGAGTTGTCATTCTGTCATATGAATCTCCTCCACTGTGTCAAAATGGTAATCCTGGTTAAACTTGTTGCTGTGGCCAAAAACATGTTTGTAATCAGCATGCTATGACTAGGCGCTGAGCACAATTTTTAGCACCCAAATGCTTTTGTCCCAAACTTCAGATCATTTCCATTCAAATTTTCACCCTAAAGATGTAGAACTCCACACTGACAATCTAACCCTGGGGGTACATGTTGTTGAATGTTCAAGAAAACAACTATTTTCTTTGAACCAACCTTGCTTGATGTATGTTCTTGAGTTCAATTCAATTCAGTTCAATTTCATTTATATAGCGCGAATTATAGGCCAAATTGTCTCAAGACACTTTACAGAACCCATATGTCTGAACCACCAGAGCAAGCCCTAAGGCGACAGTGGCAAGAAAAACACCCTTTTAACAGGAAAGAAACCTTGAGCAGAACCCGGCTCTTTATGTGGGGGACCCATCTGCCTGCTGGCCAGCAGGGGCAGAAGCGGTAGAGAGGTAGGTATTTTGGCCCACTCCTCATGAGCAGACTGCTCCAGTTGTCTCAGGTTTGAAGGGTGCCTTCTCCAGATGGCATGTTTCAGCTCCTTCCACAGATGTTCAATAGGATTTAGATCAGGGCTCATAGAAGGCCACTTCAGAATAGTCCAATGTTTTCCTCTTAACCATTCTTGGCTGTTTTTAGCTGTGTGTTTTGGGTCATTATCCTGTTGCAAGACCCATGATCTGTGACTGAGACCAAGCTTTCTGACACTGGGCAGCACATTTCTCTCTAGAATACCTTGATAGTCATGAGATTTCATTGTACCCTGCACAGATTCAAGACACCCTGTGCCAGATGCAGCAAAGCAGCCCCAGAACATAACAGAGCCTCCTCCACGTTTCACAGTAGGGACAGTGTTCTTTTCTTGATATGCTTCATTTTTACATCTGTGAACATAGAGCTGATATAACTTGCCAAAAAGTTCCAGTGTTGTCTCGTCTGTCCATAGACCATTCTCCCAGAAGCTTTGTGGCTTGTCAATGTGCAGTTTGGCAAATTCCAGTCTGGCTTTTTTTTTAATCATTTTTACTGTAGTCACAGGAAACATCAAGCTGCTTGGAGATGGTTTTATAGCCTTTACCTTTAACATGCTTGTCTATAATTTTCTTTCTAATCTCCTGAGACAACTCTCTCCTTTGCTTCCTCTGGTCCATGTTTAGTGTGGTACACACCATGTCACTAAACAGCACAGTGACTACTGTAACCCTATAAATAGGCCGACTGACTGATTACAAGTTTGTAGACACCTGTGATACTAATTAGAGGACACACCTTGATTGAACATGTCCCTATGGTCACATTATTTTTAGTCTTTTCTAGGGGTACCATCATTTTTGTCCAGTTTATTTTTAAAAATAATTCTGTTGAACCATGGTTCAAAAGCAATGTCTGACTTTCATTGGTTAATTTTCATAGAATTTTTATTTATTATTACTTTTGTCAGATTCAAATTATTTCTGTGACCATTGTGGGTTTTTCTTTCATTAACCGAGGGGTACCAACAATTTTGTCCTTGTGCGTAGCAGCAAACTAGGGGCAAAACTAAGGGATGTTGAAGAGGAAGTCAGTTGTGCAAATGAAGACTCGAGCTGACCCCCTCAGGGTCACCCAGTCAGCCCTAACTATAAGATTTGTCTAAAAAGAAGGTTTTAAGCCTGGTCTTAAAAGTAGTGTGTTCACCTCTCGAACCTAAACTGGGAGCTGGTTCCACAGGAGAGGCGCCTGATAACTGAAGGCTCTGCCTCCCATTCTACTTTTAGAAATACTGGAAACAAGTAAGCCTGCAGTAGGAAACTGGAACTTGGAAACTGCAGGCTCTTTCACTTCAGAGGCTGCTGTTTGGGCTAAGTGACGATTCTCTGCATGGAGATTGCCCATTTTCACCAATCTACTTTGCATTGCCCTTACTGAATCTGAATCTATACTTGATATGCTCATCTACATATTTTTGAATTTTACCACCAGCTATATATGTAGTATATTTAATGCCAGAGCCGTACACCATAGCAGTAAACTATAATCAGTTACCATGTGAGTTGTGCTTTGCATGTATCATCTATCTGCTGATCTCTATCATCTATCATGCATGTATCAAATTGTGTGTTTTATGTTTCTTGTCTCCCCCCCACCCCCCCTCCCTCCACCCCCTTTACCTCTCCACCCCTCTATCTCTATCTCTCTACCTCTACCTCCCTACCTCTTCTGTCCCTCTCAACACGCCCGGCCAGCAGGCAGATGGGTCCCCCCACATAATGAGCTGGGTTCTGCTCAAGGTTTTTTTCCCTGTTAAAAGGGTGTTTTCCTTGCCACTGTCGCCTTTGGGCTTGCTCTGGGGGTCAGGCATATGGTTTCTGTAAAGCGTCTTGAGACAATTTGACTGTAATTGGCACTATATAAATAAAATTGAATTGAATTGAACCTGTCCTGACAAAGAAGATGATGTCTGACCTCAGTTTCAATCTGAGATCAGTGGTGAAATTGCAAATGCATACTCACAAAAATGCGTGTAATAAAGTACTGCAGAATTTAAATAGATTTGTGAATTTTTGAGGTGACTTAGACATTGAAGTACAATGCCTAAAAACATATTTTTGAGGGATTTGAAAGTAATAAACTAGTCTAAAACATGTTTTCAGTGAGTATAAACTGATGTGCAAACTCATGCAGAAAATTTTGAATATGAAGTATTTTTCCAAGTGCAATGTTAACAGTGTTACAGACAGTGATCTCATCTGTTGAATTTTAGTTGATTTACAATTTAAACTGGATTTTTAAACATGAGAAGCTCAATCTTTGTCTGACTTAGTGAGTGCAAACTTGTGGGTGCTTGGAACCACCCATGACCCAACATCCATTCCCATCTCCACCCCAGTGTCTGATGAAGTGTTATCCCATCATTCTTGTGTTACTTTTCAATTTAAAGCAGAGAAGCAGAGTCTGGTCCCTGCCATCCTTTTGTAAGGGAGATGATGGGAGTGAGAGGAAGATGCGATGGGAGGGTGAACAGAATAATTGACACTGACAGAGAGCAGTCAGCGTTGATTAGTTCAGCCTTGGTAAGCAGTTCATTAGCAGCCTGGGTTGGAGGGGAATGGCAGTCGAGAATAAAAGATAGTGGAACGTACAAGATGTGCAGAGACACTCATGGAGACACTATATCTCAAAACGTTTTTTCAAGGAACCAAAGACTTTTCATGTTATTTAACATCACTTCAATAACCTACCAGCAGAATGTTATGTTTCTGGGAATGGCATAGACATGAAAAGGACAAGAGAGACAAAACATAGTTCCGCTGACATTTGTCTTATATCTCATTTACACCTGGCATTAACATGTGATCTGATGCACACAGAACACACTGGAATCAGGCCAACCAGAACATATTTGCAAATGTACAGGCTTGCTATACAGCAAAACCAAATACCAAAGGAAAACCTCAGTTCAAAGGCCATCTAACACTGACGGTTTTCTATAAACTCAAGGAACCCCAACACTAGCCACAGGTAGTGGCATTAACATTAGCAATGAGGAAAAGTTATAGACTGTGACTGCCAGCTTGCCAAATTGATTTGCTTACTAAAATATGATCAGGGATGAACAAGACCATAGGAATACAGTGAAATACAAAATGTAAAAGGCAATTATCCAAAGATCAGATGTCAATATCCAGATAGTCTGATTCACTGAATATAGATAGCACATATAATCCTGCCATAAGCCATACATTTCCTAAGGCTTTCTCCATACCTTCCAGTGTCTGCATGTTACTGTTTTCAAAATCTCATAATTACAGGAAACAACGACCCCAAGGCTAGCAACCTACCACACTGAAACTTTCAAATGTTGTCAAGATTTGAATCGTGCAGCCAGGCAGCCAGGCTAGTTGTTGTCAAAGAAATGTCCATTTTAATCACAGTTCCTGCCTCCCAGCATGTAAATGTGCCGCTAAACAATTCCTCTGTCTGTTAGGTTTTTTCTTCAGAGCTCAGGTGCAGGAACAGAGAGGGAGGCAGACAGATGCGAAACACAATGGTTTATTTTACAAAAACTGAAGATACAGGTGCAGCCAGGTGGTAATTAGGAGATTACTGTAGGCAATCTTGCTTTTTTTTACTCTGGTTGTATGCTATGGTGTGATTGGTGGTGAGTGTGTCTGGGTGGGTACTTTTGACCCAAGGAAGTGACACTGAGTAGTGCAGATGTGCAGGTGTGCAGGAACGCTTTTTCCTCGATGGTCTCTCAGCGGAGGAGGAGGCAGAGCGTGGCGGCGTGGACAGCGTGGGTTCTTTTGGGCTTGACAAAAACCCAAGCACGGACTCAGGATCCCCAAGCAGGAAGCTTGGAGAACGAGGCTGAGGACCTTTAAGCCCCGCTGCCAGATGGTGAGCGGGAGGACGGAGAACCGACTGCGGGAGCAGTTTAGGAGGAGTTCGAGAGGAGGCTAGCTTGGCTAACGCTAGCTCGGCGGCTAGCGTCCTCCGGATCGGAATGTTTCACCGCACTCAATGTTTTCTGTGAGCACTGTTCCACCGCACTCAATGTTTTTTATGAGCACTGTTTCAACGCACTCAATGTTTTATGGACCAAACAGCGTTACACCACGTTGTTGATTCAAACTGAACCCGGACTGTGAGTAGACTTGGCCAGGTGGCCGCGTGTATGTATGTGTGTGTGTAGGTGTGTGCAATCATGGAGCACAGATTGATGTTCCATTGTTCGGTGATTTTGTGGGTGTTGTAAGGCAACCCTTGAGACTGAGGGGGTAAACGTAGGGGGAAATATTTGCGTTCTCTGATTTAGTTTTAAAAGGTAACAGCGGGACTGGTCATTCGGACCATCCGGGGACACTTATCTAACTAGCATATAATTTGGTTTTTGAGAAAGTTTAGGTTACCTCTCCTATGTTTTGTGATTTATCATTGGTATATATATAGTTTTGTGTTGTATTAAATCAGGCCTCTCTTAATTTGGCCAAAAGGATAAAAACTTCTCTGGGTCTCATCTTTTATTTTGATATCTCTAATCTATATCTATTCTTTTCATTTAGCTTTACGAACCCGAGCACCCACCATTCTCGGGGTAGTTACCTCAATAGAGTGGCTGCATAGGGGTGCTACACAGGAAATATGTTTTCCAATTGACGAGAACCTAAGGGAAGACAGATGTAGAAAGCAAAATTACTAAGAGCTAGAACTCCTTTAATAATATGCAGAACAGGTACAGCAACTAAACACCAGTGACTAACCCGCAGCAGGCACAACCTGGGCAGGAAAGCCTAGCTCCTAAAAAAGCAACTAATTCAACGGGCTATAGTTGGCTACACAAGACTGGAGCAGAAACAAATGCAAAGTACAACTATTACTTACTAGAAAGACCCAGAAGAACTGTAACAAAAGAGCGACTATGCTCGCTAGAAAAACTCAGAAAACTGCTATAGGAGCAACTAATGCTCGCTAGATAACTCAGGAGAGTCGAGGCTAAGGAGCTACAACTATTCACTAAGAGACTCAGAAAAACTGTAGTGGAAGAGCGACTACTGCTCACTAGAAAGACTCAGAAGAACTGTGGCAGGAGCTACTAAGACCCAGAAGAACTATAGCTAGAGCAACTACTGCTCGCTAGAAACACTCAGAAGAATCAAGCTAAGGAGCAACAGCTGCTCACTACAAAAACACTCAGAGGAACTGTAACAAAAGAGCAACTACTGCTCACTAATAACTCAGATTAACGACAACAAGGTGCAAAAACTCTCAAGCATACGAAACCCAAACTACAAAAACTCCGGCGGCAACCTCACCGGCAACTAATACAATCTATGCCACAATCACCCTACGTCACCCTACGTCTGCTCGTCCTGGGGCCGTACGTTCAGCTGGGAAGCAAGCTGGTGGGCTGGGGCGGTGGTCGCGGCAGCGACGGCAGGAGCGGAAGAATAGAAACTGACAATGAACACAAATGTGTCGAGATCAGCAAACCAAGCCTGGATAAATTCGGGAAATCTGATAAGTCATTAGTTAATTTTCAAACCAATCTGGTATGACAACTGAGGACAACTGTCTTTTGAGGCCAGACAATATGACCAGATTAGTAACTTAGTAAAAATTGTCACTGAGGACATTTTGGGTAAAAATTGTCACTAAGGACATTTTGGTAAGCATTTTGTTAATCTTAAAAATTTAACATGGATTTTTTTCCCCTCAAGCTTTCGTGAAATTCTCCATCCCACTGGTCAGTGAGGGCATCAGAGTTTATGATGAGACAGGAACAGAGGTGGCTGCAGATGTGTTTGAAGAATTAGCACAGCAGCTCAGTGCTGGTGTATTTGCTATCAAATTTGACAATGGTGAATGCATTATCTCTTGATTCCCGTTTCTCTTGGTACAGTCCATGGAATGCTGACCCAGTTGCATTTTTAGTGAACTTTGTGAAAACTGCCAAACTTTTTTCTTTCCTCACCCTCTCTCCTGAACTACATCTAGGTTCCCGGGAGACAGCTTCATCTGGCTGTTCCCAGGGCTCAACTTCCTCTACCAATCTACAGATTCATGTCACCAAATCAGCGCTGGATCATTTATCCTGAGACTCTGATGATACCATCATCCTGGATGAGGATCAGAACACTCCCAGAAAACGGCAGAAGAGAGATAAAAATGCCAAACATGTAAGTTAATTTGTGGCAGCATCTTTTGGGGAATTGTTCAAGGTCATTTAGTGTATACTGTTTTGTACTCTACTCTGTTCTGTCACAGTTGGTTGAATCTGCACTGACCAAGAGACCTAATGGAGACCGTGTTGTCAAGGAATACAACCGAATGAAAGGGCTGACTGATTCCTCACATCAACAGATGGTTAACATTCTCGCTGCAGATATGACTGACACTCATGGGTAATTTAAAAAAAAAAAATACTGAACCTTCCTTTCATGCCTGGGGGAAAATAGCAATATTTATGAAGTGCATCTCTTTAATTCACATTTTTTAGAAACCTATTTTATGCATTGAAATCATCAATATTTACATTCTGTTATCAGGACAGCACTGCCACGCGGGAGAGACATGTATGCTGGAGGTATAGTTGATCCCTTGCCTGATGGATCCATACTCCAAAAATGGATATATAAGCTTCTTTAAGTGTTCTCGTTAGAATATCAACAGAAAATGGTTCATATATGCTGAAGCAAAGGCTACCAACGCAAATAAATGGGATTAAATCATTGCGACGAAATTTAATTCACATTATGCTACATATGACACTAAAGTTGTTGCACTTTACAGACCTCAAAATTGAAACATTTTAAATGACAAATTGGTATTTCTAAATATTCCACTGTCTAAAACATTTTTATTTCTGAAAATAATTATGAAAAAATAACTAATAGTCCTGTTTTATCTTTAAGGAACATTTTTATGATGGTAAAAGTGACATGGGCTACTTAGCCAGGAGGCTCAAGACCATACAAAGAAGAAGTGCTTCATCAGAGAGCAGAAGGTTGTCACATCAGCTGACTGGTGGAGGGCCAACAGCCAGAAGAGATGTGTTATTTTGTCCTGAGGTGACCCTGAGTAAAGACCAATGCAAGGAGGCCATATCCTTCATGAAATATTACACTGATAAAACTACTATCAAGCAGAAAATGAAGATGGCATTTCAAAGACGTTAAAAGGCCTGGTAACTGAATATTTTACAGAAAAAAAATGCATTAGGCCATACACAAGTTAGTGTTGACGTCAACACATCTGTCTTCTATTGGTCAACTGCTTTACAGTTTCTTTCAAAACTCTTTCTTGTTTAATCAATTTCAGAATGAGCAAGAATTTGTCCTGCTGTTTGGAGAAGATGTAGCTGCCACATTTTTGGAGAGGTTAGTCCCAACTCTATATTAGGGGTTGTCTTGTTGTTTTTTTCTTTTTTTCACTTTGCCTAAAATGTGCTCAGGCAGGAGGTTGCTATGCTTTTGTTATAATAAACACTTTCCAGACATGGGTATAATGTTGTTTGTATTTTCTTCCAAAGTTATACTTTTTTAAAATAGTAGTAAATATAGAAAATAAAATACAATTTCATGTGTAACTCTATTGAAGAGTACATTTCATTAATAAGTCAACTGAGTGCAGGGTAAGAGTAACACTTTGAGTAACATTATGGAGTAAATAATTTTTACCACTCACAGGAGTCAGTTAAAAATAAACACTGTATATGGAGTAATTTCATAATCAATACTGAGTGTTAATCAGGTTTAACACTCTTTGAGGAGTTAATTCTAAATAACACTAAAAACCCCTTAGTGTTAAGTGTAAACAACACTAAGAGTGTTATTTCTGTCATAGTGTAAAACTTAACACTACTCAGTGTAGTGTAGTGTTAATCAAGTTTTACACTAAATACAATATTAGCTGTAATTCAACAATATTTTCAGTGTAACTTTAACACTTTTTGTGGGTTGGGACCATATGTTCACTGACTTAGTGTTGAAATTAACTCTTTAAGGGTGCTTTCACACCTGTTCGTCCGCTAGAGTGGTTCGTTTGGACCCAAAAGTTGTTACAATGTTGCTATTTTCAACTGGTTCGGTTCGCATTCACACCAGTGTTTTCGCAGTTGAACCTACTCCAATTAATGTTATATCTCCCCCCCGGTCGTTTGGCGGCGCTGTTTACAAAACAAGGCGTTTACGATGACGTAGGTGTACGCTGATTGGCGCAGCATGTGAAGAGGGAAAAATCCCAGAAGAAAACAACAGGCTGTGTTTATTTCATGGACCGCGGTTTATTCGTAAACAATGAACTATGCTCTCCTGTTCGTTCTTGTTGCCATTTGTTTACTGAAAATCCCGAAAATTTCAGCATTTTTGTGGGTGCTCGATAGTTGAGCACTAATGTGCTCATCTGCCCAAATATCTATGAGGCACTGTACCTCCTCTTTAGACCAAGTTTGTCCCCTGTTCATCGTAAACGCAGGCTCTCAAACAAACTCGTGTGGAGAATGTGGTTTAGCTAGCGTGAGTTTTTTTGCGCCTCCCAAAATTCCCTGTGCAGGTTGCTACGGAAGCTCCCGTAGACCAAAAAATCTGCTGCGCCATCAAGCCAGTCCGAATGGAGACAGGTTTGTGTTCTCACCAGGAGCGAACCGAACTGGAGTTCACATAAAAGCGGACCGAGACCACCTCCCGAAAGTGGTCTCGGTGCGGTTCGTTAGTCCGAACCAAAAAAATCTGGTATGCTTTCACATCAGCCCAAACGAACCGTACTTGCAGGTGTTGCGGACTCCAGTCCGCTTTAAGCGGACTAAAAGACGTAGGTGTGAAAGCACCCTAAGTGTTATATGTACACTGACGGTTTTGCTGTGTGTGTTCCTCCAAACGGGTGGTGTTGAGCTTCACTGTCCAGGAAAGGTCAGAGGCCAAATACCTTTATAACTTACTCTTAGTTCATTTCTTAAATGCAGAATTCCAATTGTTCAATATTTATGATGATCACAGATCTGAAATAACACCGAATAAATGACTGAAATGACACCAAACACAATATGTTTCTTATATGGTTCCTGAGATAATAATAAAAGGTGTAAACATGAAAATAAACTTACAAATTGTAGACTTTAGGCTACATGAAGGTAAACTTATAACATGGTTAAAGATAAAAGCATATACATTCACTAATAATAAGAAAAAGAAGACATAGGGAGAATATATGCATAGAGTAAAAAGTCTGTGTCTTTTATGGCATGACAGAGAGAGAGGAGGGGGTGTTGGTGGCTTGTTTGTTCTTCTCCACAAACACTTCAGATTCGATGTGTTCTTCTATACTGGGCCTGATCAACCTGATATCAGAGACTGAGTCCAGATCGTCATTCCGATGATGATGCATTTCTTTAATATTCTGATTTAAACTGTTCTGTTCACTCCTGTGTAGAAAGTTTTGTGTGTTAGGTTGGGAGATCAGAAAGTCAGAATGCCAATCCTGCAGAGGTGTGGTTTTTCTTACAGTTGACACTTTATGACCCTTATCAGATTCTAGTGGACGTAGGAGGCATCCTTTTGTCTCCAAAAGTGCCGTTAATGGTCCTTTAGTAGTAAACATCTGATCAGCAGATGTTCCATTTGGAGATGAATTTGGGGTTAGCTATCTTCTGAAATGGTGTCTTACCAAATTTACAGCTTTGGAAGAGAGTCTTTGGATCTTTTTGTGTTGCTCTGGAATGTTCTGCTCCTTAGTATGCTACACAAGGGAAAACAAAATCAAGTCTAAGACAGAAACACAAAGAGACTTACAGGAAAGAATGCAGGCAGGCAAAGGGAGTTGAGCCCAGAGGCAGGTAACAGGAGGTGTGGAGGTGACTATCATGCAAGTATGGAAAGAAATGATGCAAAACCTTCAGAAATGTGCATGTAAAATCCATCCTTCCTTTATCTAGCATGCACTGCTTAATCCTCATTAGGGTCACAAGGGGCTGAAGTTTATCCCAACTGACTTAGGGTGAGAACAGAGGACACCCTAGACAGGTCACGAATGTATCACATATAGATACATATAGAGACAAACAATCATTTTTATCCTCCTACAGTTCAAAGATGGAATTTGTTGATTTGTTATTCTAAATGCATGCAGAGGTTTGCGGGCGAGTGTGAACGTTGGCACCTCCAAATCTGAGACCATGGGTGTCTGCTGGAAACCAATGGATAACATCTTGGTTGGGGATGATTTGCTGCCTAGAGCAAAAAAAGTACTCAAAAAGTATCTCTAAAACTTGTTCATGAATGACAGGGAAATGGAGATGGATAGATAGATTAGCACAGTGTCAGCAGTAACACTGGTTTCAACAAGAGAATGTATGAAAAGATGGATGGACTGATAGACGATGTTAAATAATTTGTGTGGTCTGACAAACAGGACTAGCATGTCGAATTTTTACATTTCAATTTTTAATTTTTTTTTTTTTACCTTATATTGTAAGACAATTTCCCCAGCATTTTCCATTAACTACAGAATGAACACCATGGCAAAGAGAAAAAAGGCAACCCATATATAAGACTCTCTTTCCAGTCTACTGAAAAACATAGCATTAGGGTTTAAGATCAAGTTTAGAGCAGGTTTAAATTTAGTTTAGGGACTTCAAGAACGAACACAGTCAATTGAAAATCCTTCTAAGTATAGTTATAACAAATGTGAGTGTGTGTGCCCATTCACCCTTGGCTGACAATATCCTCCAGCAGACAAGCAGGTCCACCTTCTCCACCTGCCCCCGACTGTCCAGAGAATTAAAACACATCTCTCCCTCCTTTCGCTCCCAGCCATGCTATTTAAAGTAATTAACCTTAATTTGCCCAAAAAGAGACAAATCTGCATTAGACCACTGCCTCTTAAGCAGGGGCCCAACCACTGACTGCCGTCCATCTCCCTTCGCTCCGAATGGGGTCTCCGCTTAATCAAAATTCAGCCATCAGATCTTGATATTGAATCATCTTTTAATTGGGAGCTACATTCTGGTTAATAGTTTTATAATTCGCAGGCTCTAATAGTCTCACCACTGGGATCCGCTCTAGTTTTTCTTGCTCGGTTGAAGCTGCCACAGCGGTATGGACTTTTACCCTTACAAAACTGCACATACACACAAATATAAAGATAGTATCTGTGCATATGTGGACTGTATACCCTTTTAGCCTTCCATGAACACAACCACTACCTCCTCCTGCCCCTTCAGTAGGTGGCTTTGCTTGTAATTCCACAAAGCAAGGTTATATAGGATCAGTAAAATGAGGTCATATAATCAAATAAGACTTGTCCACAACCCTCAAGACTCACCAAGCTCACCTCTATATTTAGCTGCTGTGTAGTTCATTCTTGTAATGTGTGAAGAAAAGAGGGACTTTTACTGTGGCTGCACTGATGGGGAAGTTTGCCTGCAGGAATATGTCTCAGCTCCAATGGGATAATCCCATTTTTTTTTTCAGATTGCAGTCATCCCTTGTGTGGGCAGGTTATAATGTGCTGATTTGTGCTTAGCTTAATTTGTAGATCGTCATATGAAAATGACAGATGATAAGAAGAACTTGCATTTCATTGTCACCGTGTTTTGCTTTTTCCATTGTTTCTTTCCAACAACTGACAATTATACATTCCCTCAAAATTGTTAAGGGAAGACTGTGGTAGCAGTTAATGAGAGAAAGGCAAACAATTGCAGATCTGTTATGGAATAAAAACTGAAATCCAGAACATGAAGCTTTGGTCCATGCCCTTGAACCTTGTTCTTGAACCAAACAGCACGACACTGGTTCACTTTCCAAATGAGTCTATATTTTCTGGGGCATTGCTATTGAAAAATAAATAAACGTTAAAGACTTCCTCCTGTAAAAATCATGTGTTTTACCTTGTTAGCAAGTCCGTATGGTGCAGCGAAATAAGTGATCAATGCTATGGCAGAGAAATTTCACTTTGTGTGTACAGTGAAAGTGTTCTAATGACAGTCTCTAAAAACACAGGGGTTGCAGGGTTTCACACATAAGAATCCTAAGGCACCAAACCTGTCTACTTTGAGTGTGGGGCTTTCTGTATGCATGTTCTTGTACAGAGTCAGGTACTGGTTTGCACATGTATGGCTGAATCATCATAGTATTACAACTTGCTAATGTGTAAGTGCAGTTTTTCTATGTGGTTGAACCAAGTCTTAGGTGAGCTGGTGTTCTTCAGCCGTAGCGACTGAGGAGGGAGGGGTGGGTGGAGACAGGGCTAGGGACTTCATAGATCATAGCATTCTAGAGGCCTTTTCTTCATATAAAAAACTTTTAAATATGTAACTTTAACACACAGAGATTAGTTGTTTGTTATAGGTTTAATCAAAGACTGGAGAGGATTTTTAGGAACCATTTAAAAGACAAATTCAGTGATCTGCTAGATTCAGGTGTTGTGTCTGCAGGATATTTTAATAGAAGATCAAAAGCAAACAGCAAATACTTTTGACAAGGTACACGTCAGTTTAGTTAGTTTTTTAGGTAATTGAAATTTTTTACTTCTTTATAAACTCCCTCTTGATCTGTATCAACATGTACACAGTGGTAGATAATCTTCTGATACATGTGGCTGCTTCTTTCATTCATTTAAATCATGTGAGAATCATGTTCTTTGATTTTTTCAAATGCGTTCAACTCCATCCAACCCACCACACTCAAAGACAAGCTCACAGAGATGGGAGTGGATCCTTCCTGTGTTTCTTGGATCATAGATTACCTGACAGGAAAGCCACAGTTTGTCAGGCTGGAGAACTGTGTTTCTGGGACATTAATGAGCAGTACTGGGGCTCCACAAGGAACAGTCATGGCTCCATTCCTGTTCACACTGTATACATCAGACTTCAAATACAGCACTGAGTCCTGCCATATTCAGAAATACTCTGATGACACTGCTATCGTGGCATGTATCAGAAATGGACATGAAGCCGAATACAGGGATCTGATAAGTGCCTTCAGTAACTGGAGTCACAAAAACTGCCTGTTACTCAATACTTCAAAGACAAAGGATGTAGCTGATACTGTTTGAGTCCTTAGGTCACCATGGCAACACAGGAAGTTGGTCATTTACGATCATTAAGTAAATTTTACTTTGGAAAGCAGTGTTAGAATATTTGTCCTGTTGTACTTTTGATTATTTTGTCCTGGTAAAATTTATCATTTCTAGTCTAGTTTTTTGTTTGATTTATTGTCCTGGTCGATAAAGTTGTATTAGTTGTCATGTGACTTACGCTGCCGACGTGAGGTGCTACGTGGGAGAGAGACAGAGATCGGGCAGGTTCAGCGGCCAATTTTTCATCCTGTCTGCTTTTATTTGTTTTCTGTTGGTCATCCAGGCGAACATGGTAATTATTAATTTTTAATACATTTCAGAGAACTGTATATTTGTTTAGAGAGAAGTGAGAGACAAAGGCATTTGTTTTATCATCATTTCATGATTCGAATATAATATTGTTATGTTTGTGTTTATAGTTTTCACGGTGTACCATCAAGTGATATAACTTCTGTGAAGGTTAAACCTTTTTGTGGACATCAGTTCGAAGCGTGGACTCTTTCAATGACCAGCAGTTACAGTAAAAACGTGACCTAATCCATCCTCTGGAGGTGTAGCTTCTTCTGCAGTGGACTTCGATCCTAGTGGGCAGCTCTGCTTCATCTCCTTCGGTGAACTCCAGGTTTCAGCGTGCAGTTCTGCATCTTCTACAGCAGTGGATTACTGTTTCAACATGCAGCTCTGCTTCATCCTGTGGTGTTGGTCTCAGCATGCAGATTTGCTCCATCCTGGGCAGCGGATTTCAGGTTTCAACGTGCAGCTCTGCCTCATCCTATGGTATGCTGCATCTCCTGTGGTGGACTACAGGTTAAAGTGTGTGTCTTCGGGTCAGACGGTGCTGATTAAAATTCTACCGCCAATAACTGATGGACGGTCCCACAACAAGGTAAAAGGAAACTGCATATTGCAAAGTAAAAGTTAAAAAGGCTCGAGACTACATATAAGAGACATTTAAAAGTAATGAATAATTTATGTTCCTGTTGACAGTGGTTAAGTTGCTCATCTATTTGCTACAAAGCTGTTATAAACTAGTAAGTTTTCGTTGAATTCATGCTTAAATTTGTCATTTTCTGTTGTAAGGATTTGGATATCAAGGTTAAGGGTATTTTAAGTTAAGTTGAGCAAAGTGTTCCATTTTCTTTTGCTGCAGTTAAGCGTGCTAATAGATTTCCTCATTTTGTACTTTAAAAGTCAACTTGCTTAGACTTTGCATGCAAAAAATGTCAGTTCAGAGTGAATTTGTGTCACAGTGTGGTGAGTTAGCTGACAGAGGGTGTCACAGAAGATGAGCATTCTAAAACTGAGAAAACTGAAACAATGCTAACAGAGCTTAGTTTAGCTGAAGCAAATGAGGATAAATTAAGAAAATCTTCCAGTGAGCGACGTTTAACCCCAAAAATGCTGGAGCTTAAAGAGCAAGAATCAGCTAAGAGAGAAAATAAGTTCAAATTAGTCTATGAAAAATGGAAAACCCTAGCCAGAGAGGTTCGTACAAAATTAAGGTATGAATGTTCTGAGACTGATTTATATAATATGATGGATGCAGTTGAGAAGCTAGAGACTGAACTGAAAGAATTATACAGCAGCATGAGACTCCAAATGACACCTAGCCAAGAGATCAGATGGAAAATAGATGCATGCACGACTGTAACAGCAGATCTAATAGGGCTAATGAAAGTAATGCTAACCGAAGAGGGAGAGGAGTTTGATGCAGAGGCAGAGAAACAAGGTTATGCATGTTGCTACACAATGAATATGCTAAGTCCATATATGGCATATGGCTCCTCAGTTTCCAAAGCTGCTTCGATTAGCCACACCTCAAGTCGCTCATATGAAACTCCCAGCATTTCAGCTAAAAGAGCAGAGACAGCTGCACAGTTAGTAGCAAAGAAAGCTGAAATCGAAATGGAAGCGGCAATTGATGCTCAACGTCAGCAGCTCAAATGACTGGAAAACCAAAGAGATATTGGAGTCATTGAGGCAAAGCTCAGGGTGTACAATGATGAGGAGTTAAAAGACAAAAGTGAAAGCAGTAGCTCCCCACGCAGTGAGGCTAAGTGTGCTAGACTGCTTAATCCTTACACAGGATATAAGGAAGGACAAGTCTCAGAACATGAAGCAACCTTAGTGCAGACACTACAGGAGTCAATGGCGCTAACTCGACTCCCTGTTCCAGAACCTTCTGTTTTCCATGGTGACCCAATTAAGTTCACAGAATGGAGCACAAGCTTTTTAAAGCCCTTATAGAGAGACAATGCTCAAATCCTGCAGACAGGTAGTTCTATTTACAAAAGTATATAAAGGCAGCTTCTACAGAAAGGACGAAGAAGGCTATCAACAAGCTTGGGACAAACTAAACACCAGGTGTGGTCACTCCTTTGTAGTGCAACGTGTCTACAGAGCTTAACAAATGGCCAAGGATCGGTACAAAAGAGTATGTTAAGCTAAGAGAGTTTAGTGATTTCCTCCAAACATGTAGTGACGCCATGCCTCATGTCAAGGGTCTTCAGGTTCTGAACGACTGCGAAGAGAATCAGAAGCTGCTTGTCAAACTCCCTGATTGGGTTACATCTAGATGGAATCGCTACATCACAGAGCAATTAGATCATGCCAAAAACTGTCCAAGCTTCAGAGAGTTTGCTTCATTCATCTCCAAGGAAGCTCGCATAGCATGCAATCCAGTGTTGTCACTGCATGCACTAAAGCCTTCTGAAGAAAAGTCCTTTAGAGAAATAAAGAGACCAAAGGCAAACACCTTTGCCACTAATGTAAAGGCCTCAGATGCAAATCACACAACCAAAGCCATCAATTATGATAAGTCAAAAGATTCAGACAACCCAAAGAAACTGAGCCACCAGCACACAGTTTAAACCTATTTAAGTGTCCATGTTGTGGAGAAAACCACTCAGTACATAAATGTCAAAGACTTATGGAAAATTTTTTGGAAGAAAGGAGAAAGTTTGTTCAGGGCAATAAACTGTGCTTTGCATGCCTGAGAAGAGGACACATCTCGAAAGACTGCAGAAACAAAGCCCTGTGTGGCATATGCAAAAGGCACCATCCAACTCCACTGCATGAAGACCGTCTGCCTGCAAACAAGTCTTCTATGCAAAGTGTCCCACAAGGTGGAGAAAATGCCTCCACGATATCATGCTGTATCAAAGGAGAAGAAGGTGGGAGCACATCAATGATTGTGCCAATATGAGTCTCCTCATCTAACACCCCAGACTCCGAAATCCTGGTGTATGCCCTACTGGAAACCCAAAGTAGTCATGCATTTGTTGACAAAGAGGTATGTGAGAAACTAAGGGTCATAATAGAGCCAGTTAAATTAAAGCTAACTAAAGCTAATTAAAGATAACTTTATCAAGTTGCCTCCTGCCTATACAAGAGATTTCATTCCATTTGAACGTGCCCACATCCCCACTCATGAGACAGCCAGCAAATGGAAACACCTCAAGGTAGTAGCTCCTGAAATGCCTTCGCTGATGGATTGTGAGGTAGGGCTTCTCATTGGTTACAACTGCTCCAAAGCGCTTGCACCTCGAAAGGTCATCACTGGTGGTGACTATGAGCCCTATGCAGTTAAAACAGTCTTGGGTTGGACCATTGTGGGAAGTACACCACACAAATTCAACTCACAAGATGTAACTGGTCTATGTCACCGTGCGTCTGTCAACGAGCTTCCACCTGTTTCACCAGCCGCTGTTATAAAAGTGCTTGAGCTAGACTTTGCAGACACCAGACCTGGTGAAAAGAGCATGTCTCAGGAAGATATTCAGTTCCTGCAGATCTTAAAGGGAAGCATTCAGCAGAATGAATGTGGTCACCTTGAGATGCCCCTTCCCTTCAAAGCTCATCCTCATCTCCCTGACAACAAAAAGCTCACCTTAACCAGGCTAAATCACTTTAAAAGAAGGCTTGACAGAGATCCCAAATTTAAAAGTGATTATGTGAAGTTTATGGATGGCATCTTCAAAGATGGCGATGCTGAGAGATCAGACAAGCCTCCAGAGCCTGGGCATGTGTGGTACATCCCTCACCTATGGGTTTACCACCCCAGAAAACCAAATAAGATCAGTGTGGTTTCTGACTGCTCAGCAAAGTATGAAGGCACTTCCTTAAATGACCATCTGCTAACAGGGCCTGATCTTACAAATGGGCCCACTGGAGTGCTCTGCTGGTTTCGTAAACATCCCATCGCAAGCACATGTGATGTGGAGAAAATGTTCCACAGGTTCCATGTTAGCAAAGGGGACAGAGATTTCCTCTGCTTCCTGTGGTGGGACAATGGTGACACAGATTCAGAACCCAGAGAGTACCGCATGAAGGTCCATCTCTTCGGAGCGTCACCATCACCAGGCTGCGCCAACTATGGTTTGAAGCATCTTGTCAGCCAGAATGAGAGCGAGTATCCTTTGGCAGCCAGCTTCATCAGGAAGCACTTTTATGTGGATGACGGCCTCATAAGTGTGGAATCTGTAGATGTGACAGTTAAGCTGGTGAAAGAAGCCAAATGATGTGTGCTAAAGGAAAACTACATCTTCACAAATTCATTTCCAACAACCAAGATGTTATGGAGTCCATCTGTGCCACTGAACGTGCTGCTGAGGTGAAAAATGTAAATCTCATTCATGATGATCTCCCAATGCAGAGTGTGCTAGGAGTAAGATGGAATGCAGAAAATGACAGCTTCGGTTTCAAAATTTTGCTTGATGAGAAACCAGCTACACAATGTGGAATCCCCTCAGTGGTTGACATCCGTGTATGATCCATTAGGATTCTTGGCCCCATTCATCTTAACAGGAAAGAGAATCCTTCAAGAGATGTGTCAAAAGGGTGTTGCCTGGGATGAACCGCTGCCACATGAGTTGGAGCCAAGATGGGAGAGTTGGGTGAAGGATATAAAGAATCTTGATAAGATTCAGATCCCAAGATGTTTCATTCCAGACAACTTTGGAAGGGTCCTGAAAGTAGAACTGCATTGCTTTTCAGATACAAGCAGTCAGGGCCATGGCCAGTGCTCATATATCAGACTGGTAGGGGAAGATAAGGTGCACTGTTCCTTGGTCATGGGCAAGTCAAGAGTTGCACCCACAAAAATAGTCACCATACCTAGGTTAGAGCTGACAGCAGCAGTGGTTTCGGCAGTGGTGAGCAATGTGCTAAAGGAGAAACTTGAGGTCAGAGTTGATAGAGAGTTTTTCTGGACCGACTCACAAGTTGTCCTAGGTTATATCAACAAATCGCAAACTGTGTTCAGAGATTATGAGAGACCACTGATCCAGGACAGTGATTCTATGTTGACACCAAAGAAAACCCCGCTGATCATGCCTCAAGGGGCCTGAAAGTGGCAGAATTAATCAGCTCAAGCTGGCTTACTGGCCCAAAGTTCCTATGGGAAGCAGAAGTTGTTGCAACCCAAGGAACTGGGGAACTGTTGTTGGGAGATCCTAAGGTAAAAACAACCCAAGTGCTGAGAACCGAGGCTACAAAGCATGTCAGTTTTCAAGAGCAACTGTCCCGGTTCTCAAAATGGACTATTGCTATAAAAGCAATTGCTCGAATCCAACAGCTAGCAAAGAGGGTAAAACAAACAGAACCTCTAAGTGTTGAGGAAAGAAGAAGAGCTTCACTTGCTCTTGTCAGGCTTGCTCAGCTAGACGCATTTGAAGAAGAGTTGCACATACTTGGCCAGAAATCTGGAAAGTTGCCTCCTAGCCATAAACTCTACCAGCTTGAACCACACCTAGAGGATGACATAATGAGGGTGGGTGGAAGACTGAAAAGAGCATCTGCACCACTTGATCTTAGACAACCAATAATCCTTAAACAAGACAGTGTGGTTATACGCCTCATTCTTGCACACTATCATGAAAAGACACAACATCAAAGGCAGAGGACAAACCCTAAATGAACTTAGGGCCAATTGTTACTGGATTATTGGTGGCAGTAAGGCAGTAGCCCAGTACATAAGACAGTCTGTTCCCTGCAGAAGAGCTCACAGGCCATCAGAGGAACAGCAGATGGCAGATCTGCCCAATGACCAAGTCGACCCCTCACCACCATTCACCTACTGCGGTATGGACTGTTTTGGCCCATTTCATACAAAACAAGGTCACAAGGTGCACAAACATTATGGTCTCCTTTCCACGTGCCTATGCTCCAGAGCAGTTCATGTGGAGATATTGGAAGATACATGACAACAGATGCACTCATTAATGCTTTATGTTGCTTTATAGCCATTCGTGGAGCTATAAGACATATAAGATCAGACCAGGGAACTAACATTGTTGGAGCAACAAATGAAATGTTAGGAGCTCTGAATGAAATGGACAAAGACAGAATCGCTGTATTTCTGGCAGACAGGCAGTGTGACTTCCGCATGAATACTCCAAGTGCAAGTCATGTTGGAGGCATATTGGAACATCAGATTAGGACAGTGAGAAGTGTACTGAGCTCTGTCCTTGCAAGCAGTTCTGGTAGATTGGACGACGTTCTTCTATGAAGCCATGTCCATTATTAACAACCATCCACTTACAGTGGACACTGTCACTGACCCAAAAAGTTTCAAACATTTGACCCACAACCATCTCCTCACAATGAAATCCTCAGTTCCACTGCCTCCACCAGGCAAATTTATGAAGGAGGATTTGTATGCCAGAAAGCGTTGGAGAAGAGTGCAACATCTGTCAGAGCAGTTTTGGGGCAGATGGAGAAAGGAGTATCTTGCCCATATCAATCTAAGGCAAAAGTGGCTCACTCCAAAACGAAATGTGAAAGTTAATGACACTGTCATTGTTAAGGAAGAGGAGCTCCCTTGAAATGAATGGAAGCTTGCCAGAGTTCTTGAGGTGCATGAGGATGATGATGGACTGGTATGAAGAGCAACAATACAGATTGGAGAGCGTAAGTTAGGAAAAGGTGGTGAACGCCTCAGCAAACCATCTATACTAGAAAGATCCATTCAGAAATTTGTTGTTCTTGTAGAAAGCAGTTAAAATTTCTACATAAGACTGAGATCCTGACAGTCATTATTAACCAGCCCCTCTCTAGATTGAGATATGAAGGTGGTTATTTAACTCCTTTTGCAAGGAAAAGTCTAAACTTTGACTGTTGTTACATACAGTTATGCAGGTCAGTTTTCAACAGGAAAGTTATAAACCTTTATCAAGCATATTGTCCTGTTTGTAATGTTTTCTGAGGAGTTTAGCAAATTACTTGGAAATTACCTTTGATTTAATTGATGAAGAACGTAACATCTTATATATGGTTACTGTTATAGGTGTTCGGTTATTCAGTATTCAAAGGTAATTTGGTGGGAGAGTAGCTGACGCTGTTTAAGAGTCCTTAGGTCGCCATGGCAACACAGGAAGTTGGTCATTGATGATCATTAAGTAAATTTTATTTTGGAAAGCAGTGTTAGAATATTTGTCCTGTTGTACTTTTGATCATTTTGTCCTGGGGTCCGTTTCACGAAGCAGGTTCAACAAACTCTGAGTATAACCCTGAACTCTGAGTTGATCTACTCTGAGATAGAAAACTCTGAGTTTTCGGTTTCACAACGACTGATTTGAGTTGGTTAAATCAACTCAGAGTAGTTTCACCTGGAGTTAAGCGCATGCACCACAACTCTGAAAAGCCAGTACCAATGGAGCGCCGATTCGACGAGTCACCATGGCAGCGGGGAAGCGGAGGACTACACCGTTTGAATTGGAAATCTTAATGCGCTTATATAGTGAGTTTGAACACGTTTTTAGAAAGAAGTGCAGCACCGCTGCAGCTGCAAAAAAGAGGGAGACGGCGTGGGACAACATTGCTGCCCGGCTCAATGCGTAAGTTTAAATCACAATAATATTACAGGGGAAAACTTGGAATAATAGACTATTAAGTTATTTCATTTAGGTGCAGTCCCGCAGGAGAGAAGCGCATGTGGCAGGAGCTTAAGATGAAATATAAAAACATTTTTAAAACAGGTAAGACGTCAGCATAATCTCATGGAGCTACCTCATTTTGATCATGTTTTACATTGTAAAGTAACCTAAATATTAAGTGGCTGTTTGACTGTTGACTGTTTGAAGTGCTCTGCATCGCCGACATTATATAAAAAACTTCCATTTGTCGCATGAATCGCAGCGCATCACACAATATCTGATGGGATGTGAGAGCATGACTGCGGTTGGTAATGTAAATGTAAGGACGGATTAGGTTGTGTATGTAGATTATGGACTGTGACGTGAAACGGTACCGCTCTAAAAGATAATTGTCCGGAAATGCGAGAGCATCTATGCGCGGTCTGATAACAATCTCCTGACGAATATTTAATTCTCTGTGCAGTAATGCTGCGCCTTCATCCACTGGATCATTAATAAAAGGACATGACATTTTGACACACGGCAGAACTAGACTTCGCCAAAACTCGCCAGCTGACTGAATGAATGAGGAAATCAAATTGCGTGTGACTGAAAGAGGGCAGAGACAGAGAGAAACTCAAGGTTTACTGAGATAAACCTGGTCCCAACCAGGTTAGATTCATAGACTCTGTTACTACGGTAACTGACCGAGAGCTTAAGTTACCCCTCTTTGTGAAACAGGCTAGAGTTACCCCTCTGTCTCTGGTTTGAGTTACCTCCCTTTGTGAAACAGAAAACCCTGAGTTTCCCTCATTTCAGGGTTAACAAAGTCAGAGTTTTCACTAAACCTGCTTCGTGAAATGGACCCCAGGTAAAATTTATTATTTTTAGCCTAGTTTTTTGTTTAATTTATTGTCCTGGTCGATAAAGTTGTATTAGTTGTCATGTAACTTACGCTGCCGATGTGAGGTGCAGTGCGGGAGAGAGACAGAGATCGGGTGGGTTCAGCAGCCAATTTTACATCCCGTCTGCTTTTATTTGTTTTCTGTTGGTCATCCTGGCAAACACGGTAATTATTCATTTTTAATACATTTCAGAGAACTGTATATTTGTTTAGAGAGAGATGAGGGACAAACTTATTTGTTTTATCATCATTTCATGATTCGAATATGATATTGTTACATTTGTGTTTATAGTTTTCACGGTGTACCATCAAGTGATATAACTTCTATGAAGATTAAACCGTTTTTTGGACATCAGTATGAAGTGTGAACTCTTTCAATGACCAGCAGTTACAAAGGAAATGATCATAGATTTCCGCAGATCCAAACCCCCTTTTCAGTCAGTGAACATTTGTGGCGTGGACATCGAGGTGGTGACATCGTATAAATATTTAGGTGTCCACCTTGATAATAACTTGGACTGGTCTAAAAATGTAGACTTCATCTACAAAAAGGGCGGTGACATCGTATATATATTTAGGTGTCCACCTTGATAATAACTTGGACTGGTCTAAAAATGTAGACTTCATCTACAAAAAGGGCCAGAGCCGACTTTTTTTTGCCTCAGAAGTCTTCAATCATTAGACATCTGGAGTAAGACGCTGCAGATGTTTTATCAATCTGTGGTAGCAAGTGTTCTGTTTTATGCTGCAGTCTGCTGGGGAGACAGTATAAAAAACAAGGATGCAAGGCGTCTGAACAAACTGATTAAAAAAGCTGGCTCTGTGGTTGGAATCAAATTGAACTCACTGGAGGATGAGGTGGAGAGATGGGCAATGAGCAAGATAGAGGCCATTCTGACAAACATGGATCATCTACTTCATATCTGCCTCAATGAGCAACGAAACATCGGTGGTGGACGGCACCTATCCCTGCGCTGCAGGACAGAAAGATTCAGAAAATCTTTCTTACAATCAGCAATGAGACTATTTAATGCTAAAGTAAACAGATGAGACCCCAGACAATTGAATTTCCCTTCGGGGATTAATAAAGTTATTGTATTGTATTGTATTGTGTTAAAGGCAGAAGTGATTTCTGGATGTCTTGCAAAATGGAGACACACAAATGTGAATGAAATTTTGACCTTTTCCAGCTTAAGGTAAGCCATGACTTGGCAGAAAGAAGGAAATTACATTACTAATCTATGTTACCCTGCCTCCTTCTCCCTCTTTTTTCCCCTTTCTCCCTACTTGTCCCTCTTCATCTGTCTGTCTGTTTTGACCTGTCTGTCTCTATCTGCCTGTCATCTGCATCTCCCTCTTGTCTCTCTCTCTCTCTCTCCTGTCTCTGCCTCCTGTGTCTCTCTCTCACTCTTCCTGTCTCTCTTTTCCCTGCATCTCCTAAGCTGCCTGCACTCTACTGATTGCAGCAGTGAGATTCAGCTATGGTGATTAGTTCAATTAGCTCACTCAGTTCACCTGTCAGTTATCACCTCCTCTTACATCAGCCTGGTTCATTCATTCACTCCCCGCCAGACCATAGACTGCAACAGCCTCATGGACTCAGCTCTTCCCCCGGATTCCCAATTGTCCCTACTTTGTCATCAGATTGCAGATCCCCACATGGACTCAGTTCTTTTCCTGGATTCCCGCCAGCCCCGTCTCTGTCTCCAGTCTGTTGTAACCTGTCTTGTCTTCTGCCAGCTCTGCCCCAACTTTCACTGGACTGTTCCATACTCCCCAAGCCAGCGTTTCCCCTTTGTGTTCCATTCCCACCATTGAGTTAATTTGGTTAGTTGCTATGTTTTGATTTTTTGGCTGTTTGCATTTTTGGGTTTAGTTGAGAATGTTGTAGGTTTTTGTAGTGTTGTTTATCTTAGAGTTGAGTTTGGTTTAGTATTCCCCCTCTTTTCAGTTTCCCTTGTTCTTGGTTTTAGTTCTTGTCTTATTAAATAAGCCCTTTTATACATCCCACCTGTCTGCCAGTGTCTGTGTCTGCACCTGGGTTCCCTTACTCCCCCGTAACATTACCACTGAATGGTTTGGTGCTTTGTATATAAATAGGACATACACCAATCAGGCGAAACATGCCTAATATTGTGTTGGTCCACCTTTTGCTGCTAAAACAGCGCTGACCCATCGAGGCAGGGACTCCACTAGACCCCTGAAGGTGTGCTGTGGTATCTGGCACCAAGATGTTAGCAGCAGATCCTTTAAGTCCTGTAAGTTGTGAGAAGGGGCCTCCATGGATCGGACTCATTTCTCCAGAGCATCCCACAGATGCTCAATTGGATTGAGATCTGGGGAATTTGGAGGCCAAATCAACACCTCAAACTTCTTGTTGTGCTCCTCATGCCATTCCTGAACCATTTTTGCACATTATCCTGCTGAAAGAGGCCACAGCCATCAGGGAATACTCCATGAAAGGATGTACATGGTCTGTGACAATGCTTAGGTGGGTGGTACATGTCAAAGTAACATCCACATGGAGGGCAGGACCCAAGGTTTCCCAGCAGAACATTGTCTTGGCTTCTTCCCATAATGCATCCAGGTGCTATCTGTTCCCCAGGTAAGCACCAAACCCGGCCATCCAAGTAATGTAAAAGAAAACATATTTCATCAGACCAGACCACCTTCTTCCATTGCTCCATGGTCCTGTTCTGATGCTCACATGTCCATTGTTGGTATGTTCGGCAGTGCACAGGGGTCAGCATGTGCACTCTGACTGGTCTGCAGCTATGCAGCCCCATACACAACAAACTGTGATGCACTGTATATTGTGACACCTTTCTATCAGAACCAGCATTAGCTTCTTCAGCAATTTGAGCAACAGTAGCTCGCCTGCTGGATCGGACCACATAGCCTTGGCCACCCATGACCCTGTCAGCGGTTCACCACTGTTCATTCCTTGGACCATTTTTGATAGATACTGACCACTGCAGACCAGGAACAGCCCACAAGAGCTGCAGTTTCGGAGATACTCTGACCCAGTCATCTAGCCATCACAATTTGGTCCTTGTCAAACTCGCTCAAATCCTTAGGCTTGCCCACTTTTCCTGCCTCTAATACATCAATTTTGAGGACAAAATGTTCACTTGCTGCTGAATATATCCAACCCACTAACAGGTGCCATAATGAAGAGATAATCAGTGTTATTCACTTTGCCTTGTCAGTGGTCATAATGTTATGCCTGATTGGTGTACACTTCAAATTATTTCAGACAGGACACTTTGTCAGATTTCACCATTTATGTTGGAATGATGTGCATTTGTGTTTGGTGGTGAGTCTGCTCTAGGGATGCTTTGGAACAATCTGAGCAAGCACTACACAGACAATCTCTGAGATCTCAAACCCTGGACCCTGCACTCCTGAAGGAAGCAGATGAGCAAAGTCACCTTGAAATTTAATGAGATTAGTCTATGTGTAGTGACAAACATGTCACATTTCCTTTGTATTCATACAAGTAGCATAACCTTTTCATCTAAATGCACAGAACCAGCAGCATGCTGAATGCAAGCAGAGAAACATCTGGTAAGGCACTTAATACAAAGGAAATACACTGTGAGAATATGTATGAGGTTAAGAATGACACATTTCCTTTGACTTCATGCATGCATGCACGTCCTTCACATCTAGATGCATTGGATCAGAGGCATGCTGAATGCACACAAATGAACATCTGGTGAGACACTATTATAGTGACTTGATACAAAGGAAATACACTGTGTGAGACATGAGACTGTGAGTGGCGTCAAACAAAATGCATGTCATTTGGATTTGTGTAAGCATGGATGACCTTCATGAACTGACATAAAACAGTGCCCCAATTATATGTAGTTATCACTGATTATGTGTAATATGAACTATTGATGGCCTTTGAACAATATTTGATGGAATTCCGGCAGAGGAAATTTCACAGATTTTGACAATGTACTTCAGAAATTAAGTTTATAAACTCGAGAAGGGATGGAGGTGAACGAGTATTGAATCAGATTGTGTTTAGTCAAATGTTGGCAAGAATGGCTCCAAGGATAAATGGGGCACAGATATGACTGAGGAGTGCTCTTAATGTTGACTGATGCTTCTTTGTCTCAAAACAAGATGATTGGTTCCGCTACCATTCATCTTCCTACAGGAAGGGGAATAGAAAGAGGAGCTGGTGGACTGATGGAATGGGCGGAATTGGGACACCCGACATTTTCGGATGTGGATTTGAAGTTATGAATTGTTGTAGTCAAAACAAATCAAAAGTCTGTGAAGACTTACACCGACTGGGGGTTGGATTTGGCTGCTAGAGGCTCATACTGGATTTTAAAATAGTCTGAGGATGGTGAACGGATTTTTCCCAGTGAAGGTTGCTCTGGCTGACGCTCGAGATTTAGGACATGTCATCAACAACATCTTCAAGGGTGTCCTGCTTTAACAATGTGACTCTGAAGACAGATCAGGCCACCCGGGCATGATCCCAGTCAGAAGATAAGAACAAATCAAACACTGAGCTTGATGAGGTCTTTTGAGGCTGGTGTTGCAGCGATGTGGTGAGCGTGGAGGGGGCAGAATGAATGAACGCTGCCTTAGTTATAAAGTATGCTAACAGGGTGGGCTGGGGTTAAATAGTAAACAACTGGACATAAAAGGGCCTTGTGACACACTGACTCCATGCTTGTATGAACTAGCACAAAGCTCCATTTCATGTTTTGTCTTGATTATTTGTATACGTCATTTTTATACCCTGGTCCTTAGAATCTTTCATTCAGTTGGATTTTTAACTGACTGCTGACACTGAACTTGAAGCAAATTCGGTATCAGCAAAGTCTTATTGCCTTTCAGCTTTTAATTCTTTAGCTTTTTGCTGTTCACGTCCCATTAACTTAGTATTTAGCGTTGAGTATGTTGTGTTTTTCTACTTCTTTTCTTTTTTAGAATGGTTCCCTTTTCTTTCTACATAATCTTTTTTCCAATCAGTTTAGAAAGACTTTTTTTATTATTTGGCCACTTTACTAGGTACACCCTGCTAGTAAAAGGTTGGACCCCCTTTTACCAAGGAGTTCTACTGGATTGCAATCTGGTGACTGTAGAGGTCATTGGAGTACAGTGAACTCATTGTCATGTTCTAGAACCAGTTTGAGATGATTTGAAAGTAGCATCAGAAGATGGTACACTGGTCATAAAGGGATGGACATGGTTAGCAACAATACTCATGTAGACTGTGATGTTTAAACGATGCACAGTTGGTACTAAGGGGAACCAAAATGTGCCGAGAAACTATTCCCCACACCATTACACCACCATCAGCCTGAATCAGTGATACAAGGCAGGATGGATCCATGCTTTCATGTTGTTTACCTCAAATTCTGACCCTACCATCTGAATGTCACAGCTGAAATCAAGACTCATCAGACCTGGCAATGTCTTTCCAATCTTTGATTGTCCACTTTCATTGAGCCTGTTCAAATTGATTGATCAATTGTAGCCTCAGTTTCCTGTTCTTAGCTGACTGGAGTGCCACCCGGTGTGCTCTTCTGCAGCTGTAGCCCTTCTTCAAGGTTTAACGTGCTGTGTGTTCAGAGATGGTATTCTGCATTCCTTGGTTGTAATGAGTGGTTATTTGAGTTTCTGTTGTGTTTCTATCATCTCCAACAAGTCAGCCCATTCTCTTCTGACCTGCCACATCAACAAGGGATTTTAGTCCACACAACGGCCGCTCACTGGATATTTTCTCTTTTTCGAAGCATTCTCTGTAAACCATAAAACAACCGCAGTTGATCCAGAATGCTGCTGCTTGAGTCCTTACCAAGACTTAAAAAAGTTGATCACATCATTCCAGTTTTGAGGTTTTTGCACTGGCTTCTGGTCTCTCAGAAGATAGACTTTAAAAATATTTTTGTTAGTTAAAGCTCTGAATTGTTTAGGGGCTAATTCTTATCAGTGAGCTCCTTTTACCATATGAACCATCCAGACCGCTCGGGTCCTCTGGTACAGGTCTGCTCTATGTCCCCAGAGTCAGAACCAAGAACAGAGAAGCAGCTTTCAGTTTTTATGCTTCACATATCTGGAACAAACTTCCAGAAAACTGCAGGTCTGCTGAAACTCTCAACTCCTTTAAATCAAGGTTCCAGACTTATTTATTTACTGTTGCCTTTGATTAATAACTGTCTTAATTCCAGCACTGCACTGTTGCTCTTAACACTGCACTGCATTTTTTAAAAATGATTTTATTTTATCTCTCTTTTTTATCTTATTTTTAATTTCTTTGATTTTATTATCATAAAATTTCATGTTGATTTTGTTGCTTAAGGTATGTTTTATTTCTATTATTTTAGAGCATGCTTTTAATGTCTACCTTTTAAATCATCTTTGTAATTAATTTCTTTGCCATTGTAAAGCACCTGGAGCTGCCTTGTGCATGAATTGTGCTATAAAAATAAACTTGCCTGGCCCAATAGATCAGCAGCTTTTTAAATTCCTTGACCAGCCTGTTTGCCACCAACAACCAAGATTCGAGATTCAACGTTTCTGTTTATCACAAACACAGTTATACATGGTATAATGCACAGTGAAATGGATTGTGCACCTGTTCCAAACTGAAACAAGAATAAAGAATAAAAATACACAAGGAAAATATGAATATATATATATATATATATATATATATATATATATATATATATATATATATATATATATATATATATATATATATATGTATATATGTATAGTCACATTCACTTGTGTATATATATATATATATATATATATATATATATATATATATACAGTGGTATGTGAAAGTTTGGGCACCCCTGATAATTTTCAAGATTTTCCTTTATAAATCACTGGTTGTTTGGATCAGCAATTTCAGTTAAATATATCATATAGCAGACGAACACAGTGATATTTGAGAAGTGAAATGAAGTTTATAGGATTTACAGAAAGTGTGCAATAATTATTTAAACAAAAGTAGGCAGGTGCATAAATTTAGGCACCCTAACAGAAAAATTACATCAATATTTAGTAGATCCTCCTTTTGCAGAAATAACAGCCTCTAAATGCTTCCTATAGCTTCCAATGAGGGTCTGGATTCTGGTTGAAGGTATTTTTGACCATTGTTCTTTACAAAACATCTCCAGTTCAGTCAGGTTTGATGGTTTCCGAACATGGACAGCCCGCTTTAAATCACACCACAGATTTTCAATAATATTCAGGTCTGGGGACTGAGATGGCCATTCCACAACGTTGTACTTGTTGCTCTGCATGAATGCCTTAGTAGAATTTGAGCAGTGTTTAGGGTCGTTGTCTTGTTGAAGTGTCCAGCCCCGGCGCAACTTCAACTTTGTCACTGATTCTTGAACATCGTTCGCAAGAATCTGCTGATACTGACTGGAATCCATGCGACCTTCAACTTTAACAAGATTGCCAGTACCTGCACTGGCCACACAGCCCCACAGCATGATGGAACCACCACCAAATTTTATTGTGGGTAGCAAATGTTTGTCTTGGAATGCTGTGTTCTTCATCCGCCATGCATAACGCCCCTTGTTATGTCCAAATAGCTCAATTTTAGTGTCATCAGTCCACAGCACCTTATTCCAAAATGAAGCTGGCTTGTCCAAATGTGCTTTAGCATACCTGAAGCGACTCTGTTTGTGGCATGTGCGCAGAAAAGGCTTCTTCTGCATTACTCTCCCATACAGCATCCCCTTGTGCAAAGTGCACTGAATAGTTGAATGATGCACAGTGACACCATCTGCAGCAAGATCATGTTGTAGGTCTTTGGAGCTGGTCTGTGGGTTGAGTTTGACTGTTCTCACCATCCTTCCCCTCTGCTTATCTGAGATTTTTCTTGGCCTGCCACTCCGGGCCTTAACTAGAACCTGTGGTCTTCCATTTCCTCACTATGTTCCTAACAGTGGAAACTGACAGCTGAAATCTCTGAGCTAGCTTTTTATATCCTTCCCCTAAACCATGATGTTGAACAATCTTTGCTTTCAGGTCATTTGACAGTTGTTTTGAGGCTCCCATGTTGCCACTCTTCAGAGAAGATGCAAAGAGGAGAACAACTTGCAATTGGCCACCTTAAATCCCCTTTCTCATGATTGGTTTCACCTGTGTATGTAGGTCAAGGGTCAATGAGCTTACCAAACACATTTTGTGTTCCAATAATTAGTGCTAAAGGTATTCAAATCAATAAAACAACAAGGGTGCCCAAATTTATGCACCTGCCTACTTTTGTTTAAATAATTATTGCACACTTTCTGTAAATCCTATAAACTTCATTTCACTTCTCAAATATCACTGTGTTCGTCTGCTATATGATATATTTAACTGAAATTGCTGATCTGAACAACCAGTGATTTATAAAGGAAAATCTTGAAAATTATCAGGGGTGCCCAAACTTTTACATACCACTGTATATTCACATATATATGAATATATAGCGTTAGCTACGAGTCATGCTAACAGCTAACGGTGTAGCCATCCCATAATAGACCACTTTTCTAGATAGTGCTTGAGTTTACAGAAAGTCTTAAAATGTTGAATAAAATCGCTATAATTGCACTTAGATTTGCAGTAATCTGTGAATGTAGCAGACAGATGAAAAATGCATCTAAATAGAAATTAAGCATTTTTGTGGTTTAACTTTTTACTCCGCCAAGGATCTGCCTCCTTGGAGGAGGAAAAACCTAAAGAACAAAAGTGTCTCTTTTAATAACTTAATTATAAACTTTTTGTTTATAAAAAATTACATAAATAAAAATTGATATTCCTGTAAAAAGAACAATCAAAATTACACCATTTATCAGACCCAGAAAAGATGAAAACAGAATGAATCTCTGGATTTTCAACTTTCTGAAGCTCCTTGAATTACTTATGCTGATTCTATGTACCATACAGTGGAAAAAAACAACTAAATTCAGGCTTTAAATCATCAAAATCATTTTTTCTATATGTCCCATTTTCCTTTTTTAAAATAAATTTTAAATTATAAATACGCATATGTCTATTCATTGATTCAACTGTCAACCACAATTTTATTTGAACTGAAAAACTTCACTTATTGTGTCAAATATTGCTATCTGACAAAACTGCAATTAATTGTGATTAGTTAATTACAAAGCCTGTAATTAATTAGATTAAATTTTTAATCACGTCCCACCACTAATATATATATATATATATATATATATATATATATATATATATATATATATATATATATATATATATATATATATATATATATATATACAAACAAGGCGAAAGTGAATGGATATTAAACAGAGGTTGCATGTTGATTGTCTATTGGGTCTGTTGTTTCAGGTTCAGCTGGTGGACAACCTGTGGGACGAAGCTCCTCCTCATCCTCTCTGTGTTTGCCTTCAGGCAGCGGTAATGCCGCCCTGATAGCAGCAGAGAGAACAGTCTGTGGCTGGCATGGGTGGGCTCACTTGCAATCTTCCTGGCCTTTAACCTGCAGTGTTTGTTGTAAATGTCCTGCAGGTTTCTGGAGGGTGGTTCTGATGGTGCACTCAGCTGAGCGGACCACCCTCCTTAGGGCCAAGAAGTCCTGCTGGGTGCTGCTGCCCATCCAGGTGGTGATACTCCCAGTCAAAACACTTAGGCGTCTGAGAGACGCTGTCGAGCTTTCTTCACCAGGATGTTGACCTGACCACGTCAGGTCCTGCGTGATGTTAACACCCAAGTACTTGAAGCTCTCCACTCTCTCCACCTCTGTCCCGCTGATCCTGAGTGGATGGTGTGCCCTCTGCTGCTTCTTGCTGGAGTCCACGTTTAGCTCCTTGGTCTTACTGATGTTCAGGAGGAGGCTGTTGTCTCTGCAGCAATCCTCCAAGTGGGAGATCTCCATCAAAAAGTCCCCCTCGTTGTTGGAGATCAGACCCACCACTGCCGTGTCGTTAGCAAACTTAATGATGGTGTTAGAATCTGATGTGGAGAAGCAGTCATTAGTCATTAGTCAGTGAGTACAGCAGAGAGCTCAGTACACAGCCTTGGGGGGCACCGATGTTGAGGGTGTGTGAGTGGGACAGGTATGTTCCCACTCGAACCACCTGTGGTCTGCTGGTCAAAAAGCTGTAGACCCACCTGCACAGGGAGGAGGTGAGTCTGAGGTCCTGCAGCTTAGTGACCAGTCTGGAGAGGATTATGGTGTTGAATGCTGAACTTAAGTCCACGAACAGCATTCACACATAATTCCCTTTCCTAGTGTCAAGGTGGGCCAGGGCTGTGTGTAGCAGGCGGTTGATGGCATCCTCTGTGGATCTATTGGCCGGTATGCAAATTGTAGGGGGTCCAAGGAGGCAGGTAGGGAGGAGGTGATGAAGTATCTTACCAGTCTTTCAAAACCTTTCATTCACCATAAAGGTAAGGGCAGTGGGCCGGTAGTCATTCAGACAGCTGGGCTTGGCTTTCTGGAGGACAGGAACAATGACAGACTGCTTAAAGCACCTGGGGATGATGCACAGGGAGAGTGAGAGGTTGAATATTTCCGTGAACACCAGTGCTAGCTGGTTAGCACAGGCTTTCAGGACACAGCCTGTTGGTAGTCACGCGTTGAAACATAAGCTTCACGTCATGCTACATCACGGTACGCCTCCTCTGTCAGGCAGGATGTGTGCCTCTGCGCTGGGAGCCTCGAAGTGCACATAAAAGGTGTTCAGTTCAGCGGCCGGAGAGATGTCAGCACTCAATTCAATTCAATTCAATTCATTTTTATTAATATAGTGCCAATTACAGTCAAATTGTCTCGAGACGCTTTACAGATCCCATATGC